>NC_061108.1:5497705-5530205 GCF_015104395.2 Macrobrachium nipponense
TCGATGTGATTGTGTATATATATATATATATATATATATATATATATATTATATATATATATATATATATATAAATATATATATACATATATATATATATATAATATATATAATATATATATATATGCAGCTACGTACGATATATATAAAGATATTATGTCTGATCTTTACGACAGCTGAACAAGTTCCCCGTGAGCTAATATTGTGAAGGATTTTATGCCATCGGAGAAATTACACGATCTTGAGTACCATTTTGCGAAACGGTACAGTCACGGAGAGGATAGTGTACCATTCGAATGGTACACTTCACTGTTGATTAACGGACAGGTAGCGAAGACTATATCTCTCTAAACTCTTTGTTTATTATCAGTATAGGGGGTTGTTTTTCATTCTTTGTTTTCTTTCACGTTGCGTCATCCGCATGTATCAACCATCTTTTATTTTGTGTGTATGTGTATGTATGTATGTCTGTATTTGTATCTTGCAGTTTTTCGTAATTATGTTATATATCAGGCCATCAGAAATATTATTATTTATTATTATTAGGGTAATTATGTTATATATCAGGCCATCAGAAATATTATTATTATTATTATTATTATTATTATTATTATTATTATTATTATTATTATTATTATTATTATTATTATTATTATTATTGATAGGCGAGTGGCGTTTATATCCTTATCTAAATACCAGAATGACCTGCGGTTCTTATTTTCTTCTGTTTATGGCGATCGTCGTTTCATATCCACTTTGAATTTGCCCCAACAAAATACTAAAAGTATTCCCCCCCTGACGGCTAGGTTTGAATTTCGCGTGGAGAAAGGCCACGGGCATTTGCCATGAATGACCCAACTCCTGTCAGTGATCGAGTAGAAGTGATTGGTTATGGAAGAGTAACAGTTGGAAATATATTTTTCCAAATGCGTCTGGAATACTTTGTGATAATATGGATAAACGGTTTATTTGTATTTTCGTCGTTTCCTGCTCATATGACACTCCACAACGAACATATTCAGGTTAAAAGTTCAGTAGCCATGGCGTTTGGTTTTCTCAAGTTTCAAAAAAAAAGAAAAAAAAATGATTGGGAAACTTGATGTGTCTAAAGTTGACAAAGTGACCTAATTCACGGAATAATTGTTTTGAATTTAAAAAGTATCTTAAATTTGTAGCTATTGGCTTTTTTTTTAACGTACAGTTTTTACTCATTTTTTCATCTTCTCCCCAAAAAGGGAATTAAGAATAGCGAATACTTACACGACGAGAAGGAAAACAGAAGAAAGTAGAAATGCAGGAGCTGGTATGGTAGAGATGACTAATTCCTATCATCGCTATTTTTAATACCGTGTACGAATATAGTATTTATAGCATTTATATCCCATTAGTATATAACCGTTTACAACTTACAATATCCTTTTTTTTATAAGGCCTCAGAATTGTTGTCTTTTGTTTCGTGTTGTTGTTGTTGTTGTTGGTGTTGTTGATGTATTTTTGTTATTGTTGTTATGGTACTTGATAATATATTTACCCCGCCCCCAACTTTATTGTTGTACCATTTCCATTTTACGAAGCTTTGAAATATTTTTTACCAGACAGAACTGTATTTTTCCCAGGACCAAATTTTCTGTGATGAAAACCGATATAAAAGGTTTCCTGTAGATTTGACAAAAGAAGCTAAATTAGTTTTAGTTTTTTTTTATTCATTTTTTAAAAGAATCCTTTTGATTTGTAGCCGTTCTCATTCATTTTATGAATATTGTGTTTACATGCAGTTCAGTGAGACCATTTCATTTCATTCCGTATTGTAGTCGACAGGTGAGATCAATTTTGTAGGGATTTCCTCTGTGACTACTTGCATGTATGGACGTGAGTTTGCTATATATATAAATATATGGTTCACACAAACAATTATAAAACCTTACAACGAATATACTTTTTTTTTTTTTGTATTTTACCAGAGGTACTCTATGAGTATCCTAGGCTCACTTTAGCTTAAAGGAATCTTTTGGTACCCAAGGCAAAAAAAATTTTTTTTATTACGTTGCAAACTACACTAACTGAAGCTTTTTTGTGGATGCCGGAATGTTTGAATCATGTGTTGTGCCCAAATCCTGAAGCTTGATAGATGAGAAATGTTTGAGTGTTAACTGAGAGCGAATGTATGGTTCGGGAAACGTAGGGTTTGGAGAATATCAGTTGGTGATAGGCAAAACATCAGGTAATCGTGAAGTTGATTTTTTTTTTAAGTGTTGATGGAGGTTTCTACTTATATCAAATTAAATCAGAAGACATAATTGAATCGTGGAGTTACATAGTTTTTTTATTGTGTTGAAAAACATCAGAAAAAATCAGACGACAAAATTGAATTGTGGATTTAACTAATTTTTTTAGTGTTAAAAAAAAAGGTTTCTACTTACATATAAAAAATCAGAAGACAAAATTGAATAGTGCACCAGAAGCAAGTAAAGTGAAACCTTCAGTTTTCAGAAATGAATCTGGGCTTGTTCCCTATGGATAGGGTTCATCTTCTGAACAAAAACAAAAATTATATTAATAGTGGCAAGTCTGTGGCACATGAAATGTTAGAAACACGTTCTCCTCTTAGCCTTTGTTTTACAATTACCTAATCACTGAAACTATTTGACCCTAAGACTTCAAATTTTTTAAATATTTTATCCTAAGAATTTGTTTTCTACATTTTTTCATTAGCGTGAAGAAATAATTTATAGAACATACTAATTTGATTCTTGTAAACTAAATAAAAATAATAAAATATATATTAGAGTAACCTAAAAGGAGATTTGTTGAAAGACCAAAAATGAATTAAGATATGAAAGTAACCTTAAGATATGTGTCAATCTTGACAAATTACTCAATAAATACAGTCGGATATCACGAACTTACTGTGCCTATCTCAGTACCATTTTCAGATCAAAATAACTTTGGAAAGAACTGGGGGACATAAAGTTATTGCAGTTGATACAACAAAGTCCAACAGTGCACTTAATCTTGTACCAAAGTGATACAATATTTCATAGCTTGTGTTGTTACATTATGTATGTATGTATAATATACACGTGTGTGTGAGCGTGTATGTGTACATTTGTGTACGTATTTGTGTGTGTGTTTGTTTTTGCGCTTGTGTGAGTAATAGTAGTCCACTGAGCATAAGACAAAGTGTATTGAAGTATTGTCATTTTTGGTAAATAGTGTAGTTTGGCATTTATGTATATGTATATATATATATATATATATATATACATATTAATGCCTTAATTAGTCACTCTTACATTCTCTATCTAGCCTTTGTTATTAACTGATATACATTGCATTTCAGCAGTAACAAAACGAGAATTTGGTCTGGGAAAATGATAAGTTCTAATCTATGTGTTTACCAATAAGAACATCATACCTTCCAAATCTGTGATGATTTTTGTCTGTGAACACGTTTGTCCGTCTGTCTGTCTCTACATCTATCCGCTTGTCTGTCTAGGCGTGTGTCTTTTAAGTCTGTCTGTCTGTATGGTCTGTCTCGAGATACCAGATTCACTTTGTATCACCCACGCAAACCTCTCTCTCTCTCTCTCTCTCTCTCTCTCTCTCTCTCTCTCTCTCTCTCTCTCCGTCTTCTTATTAATTATCAGTCTTCTCTAAGTGTCTTGGCCTATCCATCCTGTCCATATATTACCTGTAGCTTCAGAGACAGACTGACAGACAGACAGACCAATCATAGGTTGCAAGGAATGTGACAGACTCGCCAATAGATAAGATGGAGGAATAACGATAGAGAGAGGTAGATGAATAAACAGAGGAGAAGGTTCAATTGATAGATCATCTTTTCTGTGTAGAATAGTTAGTTGATTCAGGACGGTGTTAATCGAGTGTGTTGTTATGTATTGCAGGGAACTTTATTTATTTTTCTTGTTGTTGTTGTTACAGAATCTTTGTAAAATATTTACTAGGGACCACAAAGTCACGAGAAACTAAGAACCAGGTAGATTTCTCACTGTAAGAACAGGGAAGGGAAAGCATTCATTATATATATATATATATATTGAAACCCCTCCAAGTCTAGCATAGATTATCAATCCTTAAACCGTGTTTCCATTGTTGTTTGATTTGCCAAAAAAAATGAAAATAAAAATAAAAGAAGTACAATATGATCTGTGTCAAGAAATGAAATAATATCTGTGATATCTCTCATATATATATATTTAGAAATATATATATAGTTTGTTCTAACATACGCTGCTAGTTCTCTTTGCTCTGTCGTTTGTGCAGTAGACGAGAACCTTCAAAGGACATGGTTTGAAATTTTGCTTTGAATTTCCCGTTTTCTTTTTTGTTTGTTGAGCTTCCCTCTTATTGTTTTATTTTGAATTAAACCCAGCAAATGTAACCCAATGACTTACTATACTTCATTTTGAGGTGTATAAGACTTCCATCCCGTTTTCTCTTTCATGCTTCGTTCGATCTGAACTTTGGCCCCCCCTCACAATCTCCAAAAATCTGCAGCAAGAGAACCCACCGGATTGGGTTTGTTTTTTTTCTCTCTCTCTCGTCAGTTGATCTTTAGCTTTTATGATTACTGTATGTGTATCTGCAGGTGTATATGTATATATATATATAGAAGTATGTGTGCGTAGATACACATGCATTCAATGTATACATATATTTATATATATATTATACTCGATACATTCATGCATGTGTAGTACGTGCGACGGCATATACAAAATGCCTTTGTATATTCGCATACGCATATATATGTATACATATACATATTGACTTATACATACTCGTATATATATATGTGTGTGTCTGTATGTCTAATGTCTTGTCCATGTAGTGTACTGATCCTCTTTATTATTATTGTATTTTTTTAAAGCAGTAGTTCTAGAAACGACTCAGCTTCTATAAACCAGGAAATTAATCTAATATCCATTGGCTTTATATATATATTATGTTTTTATTTTATATCATTCAATAATTCTCTTTGATAAATAAACACCGCAACTGTCTTCCAGTTCCCTCCTCCACTACCGCTTGGCATAAAACCAGCATTATTTTTTTATTTGTATTTGTGTGTATGTAAAGTGCAGCCATAGTCAAACAGGAATATGCTTGCGTATTGATCATGCTCATACACATACGCATACACACACATATATACCAAAAGACACGTATACGCAGGCGCCTCTGCGCGCGAGCATACATACAGGCACTCGCACGCTCACTTGTGTGAGTGCGTGTTTGTGTACCTTGGAAAAGTATTAACTTAAATTACTGTCGTCATCTGTGTGCTAATTAGTTCGGAGATTTTTGCTTCTAATTAATTACTATTATTATTATTATTATTTTATTATTATTATTATTATGTACATACAGCACCCAAGTATACTGTTAGCACACCTGGAAGATATTAGAAAATGTTTTGGTTTTCACAAACATTCACATAGGGTAGAGAGTATTATTACAACAGAAGATAGTAGGTTAGCTAACAAACATTTATATATATACATATATATATAATATATTATATATATAATTATATTAATATTATCCTATATATATATATATTCCAGGGTTTCGATCCAGTAGTTGCTTGTGGTGTATTTATTTATTTATTTATTTTTTTATTGCTGTAAGTACATACATAACACTTTAGACTCTTCCTATATGAAGGACTGTCCACCACACACACTAAGTTGACTGAAGACGTTTGGACGAGACTGTAGTTTCTCTTGAGGAGAATTGGTTTCTCTTAACAAAAACTGTTTTTTTCTATCTTGAGTAAAACTCGTTTTGCTCTTGAGGACAACTGTTTTTACTTGACAAAAACTGTTTTAACTCCTGAGTAAAACTGTTTTCTCTGGAGGAAATTTTTTTTTCTTGACAAAATCTGTTTTTGCTCTTGAGGAAAACTTTTTTCTCAAAGGAAACGGGTTTTCTCTCTTGAGTAAAACTGTTTTCTCCCAACAAAAATTGTTTTAGCTCTTGAGGAGAATGACAAAAACTTTTTTTTTAAAGAAAACTGTTTTTGCTCTTGAGGAGAACCGTTTTCTCTTAAAGATTTTCTCTCTTGAGTAAAACTGTTTTATCTTGACAAAAACTGTTTTCTCTTGACAAAAACTTTTCTCTTGACAAAAACTGTTTTAGCTCTTGAGGAGAACTGTTTTCTCTGACAACTTTTCTCTCTTGAGTAAAGCTGTTTTCTCTTGACAAAAACTTTTTTCTTGAGAAAAACTGTTTTTGCTCTTGAGGAGAACTGTTTTCTGTTAAAGAAAACTTTTTCTCTCTTGAGTAAAACTATTTTATCTTGACAAAAACTGGTTTTGCTCTTGAGGAGAACTGTTTTCTCTCAGAGTAGATTTTTTCTTTCTTGAGTAAAACCATTCTCCTAGCCGCCTTTCCTCCTGTAATTGAAACGTGTGATCGTGAACTCCCTGACAGATATTGGCATCTCGGGAGATTAACACGTAGCCTTCACTATCGACAACTATCATTAGTCGGTAACGGCAGGATAAATCCTTGGTTTTTTTACCCTAAAATGTCCCAAGTTGGGTCCTTTTTAGGCCAGGGTAGACCGGCATGTGGATAATATGGCCACTCTGAATGGAAAAGATATATAATTGCCTTTGACTTTTTTTGGGAGGACCACAACGAAGGGACAACCCCATCGGATTGTAAGAACTAAGACAAATTTGGCCTCAGGAATTATCCATTATGTTTATTTTGCATTATTTTTGCAATATTCCCTCAATTTTCCAGTTGCATTTTAACTAGAAGACATAGGTGTTCTCACAGAGAAGAATTCATTTTGTCAGTGCATTTAAAACCTTTGGCTTGATGGTTTCATACCTTATAAAAAAAATATATAAGATAAAAAGACCAAAAGAGACAGAGCTTGAGATGCCATCTCCATCATGAGTTGGGCTTACTATTTTCAGAGGTCATATTTTCTAACTATTTGTTATGGTCGTCTTGTCCAACTATTTCCTGAGGTCATCATGGCTAACCACTTCCGGAGGTCATCATGGCTTGCTATGTCCTGAGGTCATCTTGCTAGTTATATCTGGAGGTCATCTTGGCTAACTATTTCCTGAGGTCATCTTGGCTAAATATTTACCATTTCTAGTTCATGTTGGCTAACTATTTACTATAACCTGAGGTCATGTTGGCTAACTATTTACTATAACCTGAGGTCATGTTGGCTATGTCCTGAGGTCGTGTTGGCTAACTATTTACTGTTTCCTTGGGCAATGTTGGCTATTTCCTGGGGTCATTTTGGCTAACTATTCACTATCTCGTGAGGTCAAGTTGACTAACTTATTACTATGTCGTGAGGTTATGTTGGCTATTTACTAATTCCTGAGGTCGTATTGGCTAACTATTTACTATTTCCTGGGGTCATGTTGGCTAACTGTTCCCTGTCGTCATATTTGGAAGCTATGACCTGAGGGCATCTTGGCTAGCCATTTCTTGAGATGGAAGAAAACTGGCAATTTCCTTATCCAGAAAAAGAATTCTTCATAGACTGAGAGAAAAAAAAAAAAGCCTTTTGGACGCTCATGCAAACGGAAAATGAGGAGATGCATCTCTTCCATCAACCTGCAAATTTATGCAAAATTTTTTGGGTGTTCCAATTGCCTGGCATTCTACCCAGATTTCATATTCCATCCAGTGGGTGGAGCATGACGGTAGCAAAGCGCATGTCCAGAAACATGTTTGGTCTTGATAGTATAGATGTATTATATTCAAGAATTTTGGATTGTTTTCAGTGAAAACCTGACGTAATCACGTGATGTAGAGTGTAGCCCTTGACTAGGAGCTGATTGGTAATCAGATACTTGGTAATTAAATGATAAAAGGCTAAAATTATAACAGTGGATATTGAGGTGCACGACAACAGGACAGAAAATACAGTCTTACGACAGTACACACAACGAATTTAGTGATTACTACACCCCCGCCTCTCCAATGACGAGGCCAACATTAACGAAAACACAAGGGAGACATAATATACATCCTGTTTATATCTGTGTATATATATTGAATTTGGAGGGGGAGGGAGGTGTTTGGTTGATGAATGCTCATAGACGAATGTATAATGATGTAAGAATATTCATTAATAAGTGCGTGCTAGTCTCTGTGTATGAATAGCGTCTAAAAAGTTAAATCTTTTTAAAAACTCACACTGAACACAGACCCTCTGCCAGTTACAGGGAAATCTAACGCGCGAGATCCCAGGTAAGAATACAACCCTATGTATTTGTTTCAATAATTCTCCTTCCACCCCTGTCTGGTAACGGATACATTACAGTGATATTGCAGTGTTGCAGAAACAGGAAAAATAAACAGATGGTTCCATGGAATCGGTGATAAATTCATCATACAAACTACCACACTTAAGGAACAGGTTGTCTTTATGAGATTTAAAAAAAAAAAAAAAAACCTTCATAAAACTATAAAACCTGCCTTTTTGAAGGCTAAAAGGTCTTATTAGTTGTCATGAATCTCTTAAGAACTTTTATTTACTGTTTGGAAGCGAGGGAGATTACGTAAGATTATTTTGTACAACAGTAAAAATAATGATATTTTTTATTCAGTTTCCCAGTAACAACATATATAATACAGTGCATAATTTAGGGCTCTCTATCTGTCCTATCTACTTTGGATACATTTCTAGGTGTACATGACCACTATATATATATATAATTATATGATATATATATATATATATAATATATATATATATATATATATATCTATATATATATATATATAGATATATATATATATATATATATATATTTATATATATATATATATATATATATATACGTATATATATTATTATATATATAATATATATTATATATATATATAATATATATATATATATCTATATATATATATATATATATATATATATATATATATAGTATGTATATATATATAAATTATATATATATATATATATATCTAGTTAATATATATTAATCTAGAATGTATATATATAGATAATTTATAATATGTATAATATATATATATATATATTATATTTATATATATATATATATTATTATATATATATATATTATATATATATATCTAATTCTATATTTGTTTATAATTCTATTTAATATATATATATATATATTATTAATATATATACATATATCATATATTATATATCTATATACAATATATGTAATATATGTCCTTATATATCTTTTTTTTATACTATATATAGATATATATAGATATACTAATATATATAGATATATAAATGATATATAGCTATATATAGGTATATATATGTATTATGTATGTATATATGCTATATATATATATATATATATATATTTATTTATAATATAATACGTATATGTAGGTGTATGTAATAGTATATATATAATATTTTATTTCTTATTTAAATTAGACGTATATCTTGTATGTTGTAATATATATATACAATATATATATATTCTATATATATATACTATATCTATAGATATCTATCTATATCTAGTATATATATATATATATATATATATATATATATACATATACTATATAAATCCCTACCCCTCTATATTCTTACAACTTTTGTGTATGCGTCTAATGTGCCGACATTTACTGCACACACACAACCATTTCAGGTATTTACAGATTTACACGCTTTCAGTATTTACAGATATACTTACGCACGCGCGTATTTTACACAGTATATTTATGTAAACAGTTTGTGTTTCCGTGATCTGTGACGACTATTCCTCTCCCCCCTCCCCCCACCCCCATCCCCTCCTGGCAAAACATATATAACAAAAGACATCCTAAGCCACAGATAAAGAAATACTACGCATATTTTAGTGATCTGAAAATACTAATATGTCGCTTTTATACATCACAGTTCTCATTTTGGCTGTTTACAAATCAGTAGCAGATAGCATTTCATGTATGTATATACTGTATATACAGTATTATATATATATATATATATATATATATATATATATATATATATATATATATATATAGATAGATAACGTACATATATATATATATATATAAATAATTCTAAATGCATTTTCGAATATCATTATTATTTGAATAATAATAATAATTACAATAAATTTAAACCCCACTACTCATAGTGCATCTTGACTTAATTGTATGAGCAAAGTTGCATGCGTGAAGTTAAATTCTCTCTCTCTCTCTCTCTCTCTCTCTCTCTCTCTCTCTCTCTCTCTCGTACCAGAGTTTTGGCAATAAGCTTTTTTTGCTTTGTATGTCTTATTTCAGTGAAGGTAGCTAGTGTAAAGAGATAGAAAGATAGATATCTACTTTTTTTTAGTGGTATGCTTAAGAGGAAAGAGGTAATTTAAGAAAAAAAAAATATAGCATGAGGTATTATGTAATTTGTAGAAGATACAATTGAGCATGTAGTATAAGTATTCGACGTAGTCTAATGAAAGTAGAATGCGGCATGAAAGTTGACTGAAGTAGAAAGTTTAGAAAAAAAAAGAATTATGAATTTAGTCTTAAGAAAATTATATACATTGAGAGTTCATTCATTTTTTTTTTTTTTAGTCGTTGAAATAACTTTCACGATGAAAATTGTCCTGTTAGGTCTAAGGCTTAGGTGTCCTTTGAATCCTGTTATCTTACATTTTGTTTCCAGATTCTTAGAGAAAGTTTTTTCATATGAAAGTGTTTTTAATCCGACGCCTCTTATTAAAGCTTGCTTGCTTGATCCAGCAACTAAATCCTCTTTTATTACAAAGTAGGTTTTGCGATCAGGGTGAAGGAACACGGACGTGATCATGTTCGTGGCTGTCCTTTCATTTTATTTTATTAGTCATTATTTTGTAGGTTAAACCCCTTCGATATCTTATTAACGAACCGCTATAAACAAGATATTTTTCTTTTTAGATTCGATATCTAGCACACCAACTCTTGGAGGCTCGTGTTTCTAATTTTTTTTTTTTTTCAAAGCGAGGACGAGTCGACTTTGATTATCATTACGATTTTTTGGTGGGGGTCTATCACAGTCCTCCAATTAGTATCATCATTGTCATTACTATTACTATTAGAGGCAAATAAACATTGTGACATTATTCAGAGAAACGCGTGGATCTCAAATCAGCCACTATTCACAGCGTACCATACGTGTAGGAAACATAAATTCTGAGCTGCACTCTTAAGTAGACTCAAGTAAATATTAAGTAGCGGTACTTTGTTTATACATTAGATAACCCGTCCGTGTATCCTGATCAGAAAAAAAAATTCCCCTTTCTCCGAAAGAGGTAACTAAACATATAGTTTTGATGACTGTTACTGTGCCACGCTGCTATCCCATTGTCCCTGTATAGTTTGTATATTTCTGTATTCTAGGCTATTCTGACCTTCAGAATTGGTTGACCTCCCACCGCCTTTTATTTTTTCTTTTGAGATGAGGTCCATCATCTTCCTCAATGTGGTTGTGGCAAAACACTATTAGAGATTTGTAATTAGAGATCTGTAACCACTTATGCCGGATGTGTATTGATACCGTTTTTGATCGTGTTGACAGTGGAAGTATTTTGGTGTCATGTCGTAGATTTGTAAACAGTACTGCACAGTTACTTAAGGTTGTAGATGTCAATTAGTTATTGATTTTTTTTTTAATTTGGTAGTTCATATCTCAAGCTTCTCCGGGTAGTCGTGTGGGTATATTGATAAGAGGAGTTGGTGTGCCCGATGTCTCCTAAAATTGGTTTTCGCTCTTTGTGATGTGATGCCAAATTGACGAGTGCTGGGAAGTAAAGCTTCTCCTTGTGCTTATTTGGGTGTTATTCAAGTGAATCTCAAATATAATAGAGCTAGACTAGAGACGTTACGTTTCAAGTTTCAAAGGGCAATTTATGACGAGTCACTCCGGTTAACTATTTAAGATCACTTCATGTCAGCAGTAGCCCTAAGTGACTTTTGTATCATATGCTCTTCAAACAAGTCACTTCCAGTGTTAATTGACAACAAGAAATAAACCCTTTTCAATGGGTAGTGCCACCAGTGCACCTCACGATGTGAACTGTAGGCAGCGACTAGCTGCAACCCCTTTCATTCGTTCTCTCGTACCTCCCGACTAAAATTACATATTCCATTCTTCTAACACAAAATCAGTCAATAAACCCCATTAGCAAACAGAAAACGGGAAACTCCCCTTCCATATAGGCGTATTTGGTTAAACCTGACCTATATATCTTTTCAAGTAAATGGAGAAATGAATTTCTTCCAAACTTATAACTGGTCCTGATATTTTCGTGTGAAATATTTAGTAAAGGTTTATTTCTTTTTTTCACGTTCATTTGATCTTACGCTTGTTCGTCAAGGGCTAGCTCTGTTATATTTTCTTTTAATGTAGATATGTATACATACATACATATATATTAGTAAGTCAGGTTTTCAGAGATCTTGAAAACCCAGCACCAGATCACATCACATCACATTTAGCAAACTGCTTTGTATATCAAAGTAAAATTAACTGTTATTTATATAAAAAAAAAGTAATTAATGCTTGCTTTATTCTACGGAATAACGCATAATTCATTTTTTGCGCTTTTCACAATTTTTCTGATTGTTTCGTTTGTTTGATCTGTTTTTGGAGTTTCTGTAACAATATATATATATATATATATATATATATATATGTAATATAAATATATATAGATATATGTGTGTATATATATATATATATATATATATATATATATATAATATATATAGACAAAGAAAGACTTACTATAACATTTTAATTTTTCATCCGAATAACTTTCTTTTATTTTTTCCATCTCATTTTAAATCCGCTTTCATTTTACTTTCTCATAAGCATTATTATCAACTTTCATTCAAAGACTGTATCGCTGTCTTCACTTTCTACTTTCTCTTTATTTTTCCTTCTCTCCTTACTTTCTTTTTCACTCGTCGTTAAAATCATCCAGTTGTTTTATTTCATTCTCCTTTCGTTTTGCTGTTTGTTTGTTTGTTTTTTTTTTTTTTGCATTATCTGAAGTTTATTTCCAGACTTCTAAATTTCTCCCTCACCCCCCTCTTTGTGTTTCATGAAGTCTTTCATTTTTGTTCATTAAAATGACTACAATTAATTTTTTTTCATTAAAACGACTACGGTTAATTGCTGTCATGATTTTTTTTATTTCAGATTATCATGTATTGTAAACTATCCGGAATTTTCGGGACTGTGGATAAATTAACTTCAGAGCTGATTGTAAATTTAAGACATTATGAACTTTCATGGCAGTTTACAGTGATAATAAGGAAGTGAATTGGAGCACCACTACTTTCAATCATAAAAGATTATTCAATTATAATTTTTCCTGCTTCCTTAAGCCGACCAAATCATTAAACTGACATCCGGTTCAATAATTACCCCAGATTATTTTTTTCCATTATCAAGGTTATATAAAATAATCTGCTTTCCTTCTTCGGTTATTTCTCAAAATATGTTTTAATTTTTGCTTAATGTATTTTTATCCCTCTGTTATTTCTAAAAATGTCAAATGTGATTTTTGTATTAATAATTTTTCCCAGATAATTTTTTTGCATTATCAAGATTACATAAAATAATCTGCTTTGCTTCGTCGGTTATTTCTCAAAATATATTTAAATTTTTTCCTGTACTTTTATCCATCTTTTATCTCTGAATATGTCAAGTGTGATTTTTTTATTGATAATTTTTGTTTCTGTGAGAACAGAGCAGAGTATACGAATGACCGCTCCATCATTGCGCTCTTTGGTCAATTTTTGTATCTTCAACACGTGCCCCCACCCCCCGCCTCCCCTGGTCCTTTTCAAACACATTTTTCGAATCATGCTCTCTTTAAAACAAAAAATGAATTCCTTGGCATTCCAGGTAGTCTACCATGAACATTGATTTATGTTTTATTTCCCCATTCATGGTTTTTGTGAACCATTTTGACACTTTCGTCGAATGATCTCAGCACTAACATTTTATTTAAAACCATTACTATTTAGGTCCAACTTCCATAAGTTTGCAATTCTCCATCAAACCACCCCGATTTTCATATTTTGATATCTTCTGCGTTCTTTGATCGGATAATCTCTTCTTAAATGACGTTCTTCCATTTTATTTTTAAATGACTAACTTCATCTTTCATAGATTTTGCATCTCGTTAAAAATCATCCCGATTATCATATGTCAATAATGATGCTGTTAATTTACTATTTTTATCTTTTTATTTATTTGTTTATTTATTTGGTTGATTGGATAATCTTTCTTCAAATTACGTTCGTCACTTGTTTTCCTCCTTGCGTCTGGGAGCCTGGCAGCGATGGCTAGTGGCAGCAGCTCCCAGACGAACCCTCAACCTGCGGTATCTGACCTCGAGTCCTTTCCCACCCCCCAAACACAGCCTGGCTCGAACCTCTTCTCCATCAACTTCTTCCGACTGTTCCGTGTGATGCGTCTCGTCAAACTGCTGAGCAAAGGCGAGGGCATCCGGACGCTGCTGTGGACCTTCATCAAGAGTTTCCAGGCCTTGCCATACGTTGCCTTGCTTATTCTCCTGCTCTTCTTCATCTACGGCGTCGTCGGAATGCAGGTGCGTAGTTTAGACTCACATCGCCCGTGCATCCGATGTCTAAGCCAGTCCCTTTACGACGCTCCTGATTGGCCGTTGATAGGCCAGTCACGGGGCTGGAAGCTCTTACTCTCTCTCGAGAGTTCACATGGGTAGGATCTATGTTCCACCTCTCTCTCCTGAGGGATACTCTTCAAAGACGTATCCCTCTTAGGAGAGGTGGAACATACATCCTGCCTATGTGAACTCTCTCGCGAGACAGAGTTTCCAGCCGTGTGACTGGCTTTATCAACAGCCAATCAGGAGCGTCGTCAGGGACTGGCCTAGACATCAGATGCACGGTTGATGTGAATCTACTAGTATAGTCCTTGGGTACACCTGGATCGATCTACTCAGACAGTTACGCCCTTTTTTTCTAACTTTCTTTTTTTATTTGATGGCTCCTGATATCATAGGCAGGATGGGATGAACTATTTAACTCTTGTACACACCTGGCAGATCCATCGTCAGTATGCAAAGTCGCCAGATTCAATATATTACTCAGAGGTGCCAACTTGAAGATATTACTCTCCTGAGACTATGACGAGGTTGAATTATTGAACCCACATATAAATCAGTCCTATTGACTGACCGTAGCATTAGTTTTTAGTTCTCTTATAATGCAATATTTCGTAGTTGCTCATGTTAGCATGGTGAAGAATTTAGGGGCTCCGTGACGGCATAAGACAGCGGATAGTGACGTCACTGACGCTTATGTCTCTCTCTTTCCAGGTCTTTGGTAAGATAGCCCTGGACTACAAAGACACCCAGATTCATCGTCACAACAACTTCCAGAGCTTCTTCCAGGCAGTGATGGTTCTCTTCAGATCAGCCACAGGTAAAAAAAAATAAATAAATAAAAGAAATATAGAGGAAAGAAAAAACATCTAATTATGAGAGTGTTCAGATCAATTCGATTCCGTATTTTCTCTTTTCAAATTTTTTTTTTTTTACTTTAATGGTTTTCCGTTCAGATGAGACACATTGAAATAAAGATGAATAAATAAATAAATAAAACATGGTCTATTTATAAGACATACAGGATGTCCATAAAGTCCCAGTACCATTTCAAGTATTAATTGCTCAGAATGGTACTGGGACTTTATGGACACCCTGTTTGTCCAGATGAAATCAAGAATTTTTTTCTTTTTTTCCCTCGCTGCTTTTTGCTAGTCTTATATTTTGGTTATTTCGTCGTTTATTTAGTTTAAACTCGAGAAAGACAAGATCACAATCACAACCTTGTTTGTCCCCGTGGGCGGGGGGTGGGAGTGGGGGGGGGGAGACGGTTGGTGCTGTCAGTGCACCTCACGCGGTGCGCTGTAGGCATGACTAAAGGTTCCCTTCCATTTCGTCCTTATCTGCAACCCATTTAATTCATTTTACTGTACCTCCTTTCATATTCTCTCTCATTTTCCATCTTACTTTCCACCCTTCCCTAACAATTATTGTAACAATTTTCAGCGCTGAATGACCTCATAGGTTCCAACGCTTCACCTTTGGCCTAATTTTGATATCACATTCCATTCCATCCAAAATAGTTATAATTTGGCAGCTAAAACAAATTACTTTGAAATAAAGTGGAAAAAAAGAAAATAAAAATTCATTGAAAATTCTCCATTGATTAGTCTGCTTTAGTTACTGTATCACCTGAGGGCCTTAGAGAATATTCTTGTAGGGTCAATGCATTCATCTCAATCGTAAGATAAGATGCAGCAAGATAATAAAATTAAACGAACCTTTTTTATATTTATTATGTAACCCACTATGCTCTTTATCACTGTATGATAAACGTACGCATGGCTAAATGTTCATATCCCTGTTCTATGTGTCTTTCTAGGGCGAGATTCTTGACCCTCTTGTCTTTAAGTGTCCGTGACGAAAAAACTGACAAATTTTTGCACTTTTCAGGTGAGGCGTGGCAGGATATCATGTTGTCCTGTCTCCCGCCGGATGCCCAGTGCGACCCTCAGTCTGAGGACTACGGAAAAGCGGAGTCCTGCGGCTCGATGGTGGCCTATCCCTACTTCATTTCCTTTTATACTCTGTGCTCATTCCTGGTGAGTATTACCAGACGAACCCCAGGGATCATTGTCGAGTTTTTGTAGCGCTTTGAGGTTTTCCTCCTGTTACACCTTTCAAACCTTTTACTGCCAATTTCCCTTTCAGCGCCGAATGACCTCGCAGGTCACAGCGCTTGTCCTTGGGCCTAAATTCTATATTGTAGTCGATTCCATTCAGGAAAAACAGGATCTTCCATTCATCACAATTTTCCTTTACCCGGCAGATCATCAACTTGTTCGTGGCCGTCATCATGGACAACTTCGATTATCTCACCCGCGATTGGTCTATTTTGGGACCCCACCACCTCGACGAGTTCATCACTCTGTGGTCAGAGTACGACCCCGACGCTAAAGGCAGGATCAAGCACCTCGACGTGGTCACCCTTCTCAGGAAAATATCGCCGCCTTTAGGCTTTGGAAAACTGTGTCCTTATCGTGTAGCTTGTAAAGTAAGTGCCGTGACAATTTCGTACTGTTTTGAGGCCTCGTACTTTTCATGTCACGTGATATTCCTGTTCTTGTTCCAAAAGGGTTTGGTGACCACCTACAGGAATGTCACATGATATGAAAAGTTTGGGGTTATGGAGCACTTTCATATGTGGTTTATAGCCCCATACGTTTCATGTCATGTGAAATTCCTGTTCTAGTTACAAAAGTGCTTTGTGACAATCTACTTTTCATAGCATGTGAAAGACTTGCTATAGTTCCGTAAATGCTTTATAACCTCATACTTTTTAGTGTCTTCTGAAATTCCTGTTCTAGTTCCATAATGGCTTTATAACCCCATACTTTCCATATCATGTGAAATTCCTGATTCTATGCAGGAAGTATGTGTTGTGTATGTGGCCAGAAAGTATGTTTACAACATACATGACCAGACCTCTGTTTCGCAGACAATTTGGTGTTTCATTGAACTGAATAACATTGCACTTTTTAATAATCATTCTGAAGTTATATGAAATTATGTTTCTATGGACAACTTTTTTTATCTATCACGAACTTGTTCTTTGTAATGCCCATTCCCCGTTGTCATTTCAGTGTGCCATTGATTTCAAAGAAAACCTTTATATGCAATGGTGTTTCTATGGACAGTTATCTTTTTATCTATCATAAATTTATTAAATGCAACAATAATTGTCTTTGTAATGTCCATTTTCCGTTGTCATTTCAGTCTGTCATTGATTTGAAAGAGAAACTGTTTTGCAAATTGTGCCCGAGTGTAACTCGGCCTCCTGATTCTGCCACATGCACTGAGGTCATTTCTCCATTTTTGTTTTTGTTTTTGCAGCGTCTAGTAGCGATGAACATGCCATTAAATACGGACGGGACGGTTATGTTTAACGCGACGCTCTTCGCATTAGTCAGGACCTCGCTAAGAATAAAAACCGAGGGCAACATAGATGAAGCGAACGAAGAATTAAGAGCCGTCATTAAAAAGATCTGGAAACGTACAAATCCCAAACTTCTGGATCAGGTGGTCCCTCCCGTCGGAGGTAAGTTTTGGAAGAAGTTGCTCTTTCTGTTTCAGGATCCTCTTCCTCGCTCTTCAAAGGTCCTTTTCAAAGGTTCTTTAGTTTTAAGGGTTCTCGGTTCAGGATAAGGGTCCCTTCTAATCAGGATCCTAAGATGTAGGAACCTCTCTCTTCAAAAGCTGAAACTGTCTGAATGGTCTCAACATCATTTTCAAGCTATGATTTTATTTTTTATTTTTCATGTAAGACGAAGTGAGTCTGGCTTAGTTCGTCTTATACAAGAAATGGGAAATGAAATATCATAGTTTAAAAATAATTTTGAGGTCATTCAGATAGTGTTTGATAAATGAGAACACTACTTAAAACAGTTTCTGAAAAGTGGGAGGTTCCCATAACTGAGGACACTTGACTTAAAATACTTTCTGAAAGGAGAGGTTCCTGTGAAGCTTACAATAGTGACCAAAGGTCATAAGTCATAACCATCTTAATTTTATCATGTGAGATTTTCCTTGTTTGATTGAACTGGTCTTCCTTTAACCATGGTAGCCTTTATGTCTGTCTGTAGCGAATGGCATCTAACAAAATCTGCGACTTAAAGAGAATGCCTCCTTGGAACCTATCATTTCACCATTAGTGCCTGTCTACACAAAAAAATGAATTCTATTTATTAATTTGTTAATTTATTTTTGCCTTTTGATAAGTGATCTCTTCTTTCTTTATTTCCCATTACCATCTTTCTTCTCTCAAGCGAATGCCATATTCTTTGGAAGCTTAAATTTCAGTTGAGGTCAATGGCCCCTTTCAGTGGGCTTGTGCCATAAGAATAGGGTTCATCCTCTGAATAATGACTATCGTAATAGACAAGGCGTGATCTGACCTCTAGCTTACTCGGAATGCTTGCAAGATTTTCCCCTCACGCATAAATTGTAAACATTATATTCCTAAATTTTATCGTATATTAAATCGTGCTAAAATCTATGGTTAAATAGCGGCTTGTTTCACTGACGAAAATTAAAATGAATATGCTACATTTTATTAGCAATAATTTTTCTATACTGTTGAATATGCACACTATTTATTTTTTACACTTTCATTCTAATAAATAAATCATAAACATCCCATATTAAAATTCCTGTATCTTTAACTTGATGCGAAACACCTCTTTCAGACCTTCCTAGGCTCTTCTGTAGACCTTTCTTAGCCCCTCAACAACAACAACATCAAAGTAGTTTGTAGGCTTACTCCCCAAATAAGCGATAATACATTTCTGAGGCGCAAATCATCACACTCTCCTTTTCCTTTGCAGTGGAAGACGATGTGACCGTCGGCAAATTCTATGCCACCTTCTTAATTCAAGACTACTTCAGGAGATTTAAGAAGAAGAAAATGGAGATTAAGGAACAAATAGACAAAGAGTCCCCCAACACTGTCACACTACAAGCCGGTAAGTGAAAGGGCCACCAGGTTATGGTTAAAGTGACATCGGTTTTGAGATGGGAACAGCACTAAAATGAGATGTGGTTTTGAGGTGGGAACAGCACTACATGAGATGTGGTTGAAGGGGGGGGGGGAAATTGGAACAGCACTACATGAGATGGGTTTGAGATGGGAAACAAGCACACTTACAGAGATTGTGGTTTTGAGATGGGAACAGCACTACATGAGATGTGGTTTTGAGATGGGAACAGCACTACATGAGATGTGGTTTTGAGATGGGAACAGCACTACATGAGATGTGGTTTTAAGACAGAAACAACACTAAATGAGATGAGGTTTTAAGACAGAAACAACACTAAATGAGATGTGGTTTTAAGACAGAAACAACACTAAATGAGATGAGGTTTTAAGACAGAAACAACACTAAATGAGATGTGGTTTTAAGACAGAAACAACACTAAATGAGATGAGGTTTTGAGATGGGATCAGCACTACATGAGATGAGTTTTTTAAGAAGAAGAAACAACACTAAAGGAGATGAGGTTTTAAGACAGAAACAACACTAAATGAGATGTGGTTTTAAGACAGAAACAACACTAAATGAGATGAGGTTTTGAGATGGGAACAACACTAAATGAGATCTGGTTTTAAGACAGGAGCTTGTAAAATTAACAGGGGCCATTCTCATCCCACTAGTGCCTGATCATGTTGTCTACAGGGCTCTGGAAAATATTTAGTTAGTGCCCTTGATATTTCTAAGATATTGGAAAATGTCTGGCATAAGGTTTCATTAACCAAATTTAACAAGCCAACACAGTTCTGTAGAGGCAAGTATAAAATCTAGGCGAAAAGCCAACTGATAATATTATTTTCTGATATTTGAGAATACTGAATCTTGCAGCATTTCATTCAGTTTATATGTTTTAGGTTTCTTATTTTCTTGTCACAGCTTTGTTAGAAAGTCTTTGATCATTATGCACTGCTGGTCGTAATCTAGAATTGTAGTTCAGGTTGCATGTCCTGATTAGCTTCTTGTTACAACACTGTTTTTGTGGTGCAGGCCTCAGAACATTATGTACAGCTGGTCCTGAGCTCAAATTGTAGTTCAGGTTGTATGTCCTAACTGTTTAGCTTCTTGTTACAATACTGTTTTTGTGTTGCAGGTCTTAGAACATTACACGAAGCTGGTCCTGAGCTCAAACGTGCCATTTCTGGCAACTTGGACGAGATGCGTGACGATGACATTCCTACTCATAGGGTAAGTGTTTGATCCATCTCTCAAAGTAACCGTTCTTCTCTTAGACATTTTTATTCAAAAGTCTTAGTCTTCATATTTGCGAGGCGTTGAGCCTCGTGTGGTCTGTGATGTGGCTATATCTACTGAATAATTTGGAAAGCCAGTAGTTAATGAGAAGAACTTTCACAATAGATCAATAATGACCTTTGTTTTTTTTCTCTCAGTTCAATAGGAAATTAATTAACTGCATTTTTTCCAGATAGAATGTAATAGTGCTATTATGTAAATTATCGTGTATGTATTTTTATATTATTAGCAGTGGTCAGGAGATTAACTGAAGTATGAAGTTAAAGAGGGTTTCAGATCTAAAAACTTGAGTAGCATGAATTCAAGGTAAATGAGAGTAGTTGGAAGAAATGTCTATCTATGTCATATGTCTCGTTCTGTTAATGTCAGAGGCAAATGATGTACCACACCCACTGTGGTAAGCCCTTTTCTCTTCAAAGATAGTACCTCTTATTTTCTAAACTTAATCGATTAGTCTGCTCGTTGAGCTTCGGTAGCTGAGGCATTTAATGCTCTTAGTAGTAACAAATTGAATGATCAAACAAGTGTCCATGACTTTGGAAAATGTCTGTTGCCTCTCTTCACAATATCTGTTGCAATTAACTTGCATTTAGTCCTGCATTAACCACCACGTAGTTTATTGTGAACCACGAAGAACTGGGAACATTGCCAGCTTCGTCATTCTAGAAGTCTTCAGTACAAAATGAATTAGCAATAAGTTAGTTTTGGCTGTAGCAAGGATAACATAGTGACTTTTCTGTAGCTCTATTAATTGTAGAAAACAAATTTTACCATATCTTTGCCTCTTTCAGATGAGGCATTAGGCTGCATTACAACATAACTGGCAGTTAGCGTCATGACTGACGTTCGGCACAATTTCCACAATGACGTATAATTTTTTATCATTTTTTGTTGTAAACTTGTTCAGTTCATTCTCACTTCATGACCAGTCGCAAGTGAAACTTGTTGGAACACGAAGAAGTCAAACTGTTTGCTCAAAAATAATTGCCACAGTTGGCAAATTCTTACCGTCATTCGAACGCTAGTTTGAGAGAAGCTTTTGTTGTCTTTTTATGATGAGGAAACGCCAAGTGTAGATCAGACGCATATACTTTTCCTATATGTCATAGGAAGTAGTTGATTTCATCTTTCTTTCATTCAACTTTTGGCTCATACTTTGTTTTTCTGCCGTTATCTGTCACCTGTAGGTTGCAGAGTTCCTCAAGGCTTCGATGTCTGAGGAGCGTCAGAAATGAAACTTTGTTTGTCACGTTAGCTGCTGTTAGTATTCTGGAGTTAATGTTGTGTTTGAGTCATGACGTCGTTCTTTAAAGTGAGTTCAAGACAAATGCTCAGAATAGTTTTTTTCAGAAATTGTGTCGAAGCCACAACAGACCAGACATTTCTAACAGGTACAGAAGTGACTTGTTGATTGTTCTTTTTTTCACGATTAGACTTCCCTGCAACAGCTGCGTTGGTTGTAGTATTATGATGTAATGATACCGAAACCACAGAATGCATTGCATACTACGGTCAATGTATCGTTCACTTATACTTTTTTAACTTTGATTTACATTCCCTTTATTACATTACAAGGTTCAGTCCTTATGTACAGCCTGCCGGCCGCTAGAGCCAATGTTCATTTTTAGTGAAACAGCAGATACTTTGTAGGTGAAGTCGTAAAATAACTCTCTTAAATGTAGGGGTAGATGGTATTAGGAACACCGTCAGAATGTGCCTGGCTGCAGTCATGATGCCTTGTGCCGCAGCAGTGCCGTGGCTTGCACCACCGGCAGTGCTGTTCCAGTCATGCGGTAATACAACTGTAGTTTGATGATTCAATCTGACAAACGCAAGGTCTTTTAGTCTCCACACACTGCTGGTCAGCTGCTGTGTAAGGTAGAGCTGTTGAAACACACTGCTTGACAATTTCACCAGCTTCCCCCCTCCCCCCCCACCGCCCTTTTGTTTCACTTCCAAAGATGAGAGTGCCTGTTCACTAGCCATGTCTGGAGATCAAATGTGGATGGAGCGCCCAAAAATATGAGTAAACAAAATGATTGGAGGCCTTCGAGAAAATTGCCCACGAAACAGTTAATCAGGAGAAGAAATCCGAAATGCCTGTAATTTTTATTGTTGTGTCACATTAGATGCATCTATGCTATTAAAAGTAGCATCCTAGTTTCTTTATCTGACATGTTGGAAGCGCGCTAGACAGCACTCCCAGTAATTTCTGTTTTTTATTTGACTTCCGCTGAAGTTTGGAACCATTTTCGCAAGCACCCAACCCTCCCTCGAGATCAAATCCGGTAGCTTCGAACATTTTTTCCATTTAACAAAGATTCTGTATGCAGCAGCATTGAGAAAATAAATTCAAAGCTATGCGTGTAACTGACCGCAAAACGAATTACTAACTCAACTTCTGTCCTTCCATTATATTTAACTTTAACCCAATATCTAGTACTAAACTGCTGATTTTGCAAGCAATTATCTTATGTTTAACCAAGATATGCTCTTTGTGTAGTACTGTATTAGAAAATTTGATTTAGTACTGCATTAACAAGTGCCTGCCAGTTTTCTTTTGCCAGCATTTACAGCCTTCCTTGTCTCATATTTATTATTCTGAAGAGAGTGCTTGCTCTGCCAGTGATTGCTGTCATTAGCCAAATTGCAACTCACTAACAGTAACCATGTGTCCCACAACACATTAACCGTACCCTCCCTCCCGGTGGTGGTTTTCTAGCGTAACCACTCCTTGTTCGGCTCGGTTTGGTCGTCCATGAGAGTGAAAAGCCTACAACGAACTCGCTCACTCCGCGTCAACTCGGGGCACCATGCCAAAGTAAGTATCACCACCTCTGTGAACTGAATTCCTTCCAATCACTGTGACAGCAACATTTTTCCTGTCCATTTTTTCAATACTGTCCTACTTTTTTTTGTGCTTTTTCAACACTCCTTTAGGTGTCCTGTTCCATAAACAGATGAAGATCCAGAAAACAAGTGATTTCAGAATGTCCTTAAGTCATTTTTGTTTTACAGAGTGCAGTAGATTATACCCATAATCATTGCAACTGACCGATGGAATTCAGTTTACTAAGATACGTAGGGTAGAAAAGTTCGAAAGTATTTTGCTCTTAGCATATTAGTGCACTCCCGGTTTTTTATAGGTACAGAAATGACACAAACTCATTCAAAAATACGATTTTGGTGATGGAGTTTGCACAAGTGAGGCACACACTGGTTGACAATCTCTGACAACCTTCTCTGAGTGACAGTATATCCCAGGAAGAACCTTGGAAGGACTTCAGTGTCCGTGAATCCCCCATTAAAAATAAGTCTTGTAGTGTGGGAATTTTCCAGTGCTGAAATTCTTTCAATTTTTGTGAAATTCTTTCAGTTTTCACTAAGAATTGGCAAATGCCTATGATTATGAAAGTGAGGCTGTCCTTTGGTAATATAAAAATCTAAGAAGCCAATATTCATTGGTTTGGCCAAGTTTTTTGAAGAATTTATGCAAATTTCATAAAATCTAGTGCTCTTACATTTACCATCAGTATACCTTCATACTTCAGTACTGGCGGCTAAAGCATATGAACATAAAATTTGAACATGAAATTTGTTTTTCCGAGTTCATGACAAGTTAAATCAAGTTGAAGATTTGATATCAATTATCTAATTGATTTGTAAAGCACTTCAAACCTCTACTTATCTTGTACACTCTTGCAGTGTGGGGAAAGGGGTAACAGTTAAGTTTTCGAATTATAGTTTATTGATGGTTTTCATGGGTTATACTGTCACTCAACCTCAGTTCAATCTACATGCGTGCTGTATTGTACAACATTTTAACTCTCATTTTAACAATAATTACATGTACGTTCACTGACTGATTGCCCTGTACTGTGCGTTACATGTGAAAATGACACTGCTAGTCAACTTTTCGACTAGATCAAAAGTATTACATACACTGGCCACGTCAAGTATTGCACTTGCCCCTCTTTACACAAATGCCATATAAATACTTCCACAGGATGTGCATGAATTTTTTGGAATATAATGCAAGATCAAGTTAGTGGACTGCAGTGTATAGGTTATTTACATTGTCAAGATTATTAATTGGTATGAGTATAGCAGACAGTTTGTACTTTAAAACTTAGTGATAGAGGAATTAACAGAGCAAAATGTAGTTATTCATTAGTGCCCAGCATGTACAAACTCCACTTGACATGGGGCATCAAGTTTGGTTGATTCGAAGTGATGCTGATTTTCCCAATACTTAACATTGCTTTTCTTTGAATTGTATAGCATAGATTCCAGTATCATTAGCGATGTAGTTCCTTTCATTATTCATGAATCTTGACAATGCTTGTATTCAAGTCAGTCCAAAATCTGTAGCATTCTAATGAAAATAATAGAAAAAAAAATCATTAAAAATATTTTTGTAACTCTAGTCCAACTAAGTGTTACTATTAATGAATAGATATAAAATACACTTGAATAAATTTTTCTTAGGAAAAGTTAAACTGTCGAGAACCAAACCCTCAAGTTTCAGAAAATCTTGACATCCCCTAAAAAGTTGCAAGTGTAGGTGGTGACTGTTTACTCGACTCTGCCATTAATACTTACTTCAATGAATGTTATGTGTATGGGAGGTTGACTATTTCTTGTAAGATGGCGTCATATCGACGACAGTCATAGTCTCCATCCCGTGTGAGAATGTGCGGAGTGTGGTCGTACATGTATACATGAAACATAACTCTTATATCACATAACATTTACATGGGATGATTACAGACTAACTTTCATGTTTCACCTCACTCCTCTGCAGTAACTTTTCTACAGGTGTAAGGAATTCACATTCTAGGGATCACTTAAGGGAATAACATTAGATTAATGTGAGTTACATGTGACTGAGCTTAGCTAAGGCAAGCCAAGCCAAGCCCTCATGTTAGCCTGTCAGTAGAACGCATTGTGTCTTTGTATCCTGCAAAAGGATCACGTCCCAGTGGGATGTCGGAAGTAGTGAGTAGTTTGCATCCTGTGAGTGTTGACCCCCGACCCCTGACCCCTGACCCCTGACCTCTTCCCCTAACCGCCATTTCCAGATTCTCCCCAGGTATTAGGCGACTTCTAATCGGTCTTAACGAGAAATGGTTAATCACTTACTCGGCAAGCACTAACAATATCAGTGGCTTTGTGCAACATAATGTCTAATTTTTGTAGTATTTATAGCAAGCGGGTCGTGCAGAAACCCCCCCAAAAAATGTTTATTTAATAGCTACAGGGTGTATTTTAGTCTTAGAAATATGACTCTGCAACGGTATTTTTCTGTTGGACTTCAGATTACTTCCTGAGTTTCAAGTTTAATTCATTTTAAGTTTTGTAAGATTGATTTCGGCTATGTTAGCATTACAAAATTCAAAAGAATAGAGTGTTATACTGTATGCCTGTTATCAGAGTAACCCTGTCTGTATCTGTAAGAACACGGCTTTTGTAAAGCTATGTGCATGAAACCTGAAATGCATCCAGTATTGCTTGCTAGAAAGAAGTGTTTCACACACAATGCATGAACTATTTTTCTTGCATGAATCACTGCGTACATTTCAGATTGACAAAATCTGCTGACCAGGAGATAGGTTGAGCAAATATCAGTTCTTGTATGGAATATAGAAGTAAACTTTGACCATACAATGTGGAATGTTGTATCCCTGCACCCAGCTGTCTTAAGTTGTGTAGCTCTTTGACCCCCAAGTCTTGCATCATGTGAAATGGGGTTTCTGAATGCTTCACATATGATGCTGCTATGGTTCTTTTCTTGGCAGATGTTCACGTGTCTCAGCAAGGGACATGACAGTTTAGTACAACCCGCAAGGGATTAGTCATTACTGATATTAGCTGGAGAATACTGCACACCATTTCGTCTTGACTGCATTCCACTCTGATAGAAGGGATAAAATTCTTTGGAGTTTGTGTACAGTGATTTCTAATGGAGGAAATTGAATTTGTGGCATTCAAATACCAATGGAGTACGCTATTAAAAGCGTCATTGAGAATTTACAAACGAAATGATATGCAGGATTGTATTGCATTGGCCAGTGCTAAAATACTTAGGATTTGGTAGAATATATTGTTACTCAAAGATCCTGATAACTTTAAGGAAGTAGGTAATTTGAAAAAATGTTGGTGCAGCAGTTTGATAGTAGCCAGAGAACAAGTAGACTTTTTCAAGAGAGAAGGAGGAATATTTTTTTATTATTTTACCATTATTTTTTCTGTGAATAGTTCTTTTCTGAAAGCAGTTTACAGTAATCAAAAGATTCTTTCAGATTACTAAAAGAATAAGCTGTGAGTTCATTTGAATCCATTTTACACTGGTCCACTAGGAAAAACAATTTTTAGTTGCCTATCAAGTGAAAGGTTTCTTGTTTAGTCTGTGTAGCAGATTATCACCCAAGTCTGTCAAAACGTACTTCAACTAGATTGAGTGTCGAAATATCCAGCTAGGGACAGTGACCATTTGTGTGTGACGGTAATGAAACATACTTAGAATGGAAAGCGTAAAATTACTTGGATCAAAAGAATGTCCTCTAATATCAGAGTCCTTGTAAAGAGGTGATACCCCTAGCCTTGAGTACATTTACAAATAGTGAGGCAATACCCCTAACCTTGAGTACGTTTACAATTAGTGACGCAATACCCCTAACCTTGAGTACGTTTACCAATAGTGCAGTAGTGATAGCTGTGGAAATATTTGATAAGATTCTCCATTTTATTTTTAAATAAGGATTCGAACATTGTATTAATTTCATAAGTGGTCTTAACACTCTTCTTTAGACTCAGGTACTACATTAATACATTCTTGGTGGGAGTTCTTCCACACTCCTCCTTCACACTTCTGAATTTTTTAACTTAAACGTTGTACTTGGTACCTTAAGCGACAGTTTTACTCCTAATTTTACACCTACAGCTACAATCTCTTTACCAAATGACACCTTGCACATTATCCTGGGTGTATATCAAACCTCTCTTTCACTTCCTTTCGTGATATGTAGAAAGATGTTTTGATATATCACTTATGATCTTGAATTATATGTCTCCATTTCAAAGTGCAGGCAACTACTAGAATTAATCACGGTGTCCCAGTAAATACCGAAATGTGAAACAATAGCTAGTCAGTTCATGATTCTCCCTGGAGAAGGAGGAAATGATATTGTTGATTCCACAATATTTAGCCAGCTTATATTCAGTAGATGGATCTGGTATCAGGTGTTTAGGGGCTGGTTGGGGTGAATGTTGCTCAGCCGCTACCCAGGAGTTCAGCATTATTTTCATCATAGTTTGATTATCATGGAAATATGAAATACAGTATATTTGGAGATTAATAGTGTATTGGCAAGTGCAGGAACAGTTGTGGTTGACAACTGGGATAAAGGCTAAACGTGTCATCTTTGTGCTTATATTTTTATTCAACCTATGCACTACAGTCAAAGTAGGTGAGGAGAAGCAGCGCAGCTGAAAGAATCGACAAGAACAAACCCACACTGACAGCAGGAGGAGTGGTTAATTTTCTTGCAAACTCTCTCATCTTGTTCGGCTGTCCCATCCTCATTACTCTTGCATGCTTCCAAACATAGAGATATTTCGTAATACAGATTTTTTGTAGTATGTTTACACTGCATACAGTATATAAACACTCACAAATCTTCCTATGTGCATACCTGTATTTGAAAGCAAGATAATTCTTTACCAAATGAACACAAACACTGCAACTTGTATTTAAGACTGATGCTTGCTTATGAGGCACACTTATCGGAAAATATATCTTCGTGTGATGTTTTTCCAGGGGGGAAATATCTTGCATCCTGTTATACTGAAAGTAAACAACCAGATAATGAATATGGTGAGAATAAGTTTTTATGTCCGTCTTTCGAACAGCTGTAGAAGAACATAATGTAGAATAGACACGTCAACTCTTCAGTGTAACTAACATTTTCTCGTGTACTCTACTAAAAATAAAGTGTGTTTCTCTGTCAGTAGACTGTTTTGGACAGTAACCCAGTGTCACAATGCCGGTACACCTGTTCTTGACGTCCTCGTGTGTAGCGACCAGGATGGCAAAACTAGTGTACAGGTAGACCCCGGTTACATCAGGTTTGGGTCAAGTCATTCCAGACTTATGGCGCTTACCTCATGGTGCTGTTTACCTGCCATACATTGCTGTAACCCGGACTAACAGCGCTATTGCAATGTATTCCCATTATAATTATGATGATTCGGGTTAAAGCGATTTTCGGCTTACAGTGCCTTGCCGGGAATGGGACCCCAGCAGTAACCTGGGGACTGCCTGTAATCAGCTTCCACTTTTTAGTAAACTAACATTTTCAAAGCATGTTCGTAAGTTATGACCTGACTGGGCCAGCAACGGATTGGCAAATATCAAAAAGTTTTCAGAGACAAGTGATGAAGATCTTAAGGAAACTAGAATGACATGTAGGCCTGGTTGAAGAGTTATAAGGTGCTCAGTGATGCTTCAAATTAGGCAAACCTTGGTCCAGGAGGTTTTATATGTAGAAAGTTACAACTGTACCCTATTATTGGAGTGGAAACTGTGCTCCATCTTGGTAAAATGACACCGATGATTTTGAGTACCAGCACTCTTGAAATTTTGCACTGGACCCTCACACTGGTTTAGCAAGAAAATTAGCATTTATTTATTCCTACAAGGTCGACTTGTTGCTAATTTAAGAGTAGCTCATGAATTCACTGCGAGTGCTTAAGACTCCGTGTAGTTGAGATTACTTTTAGTGGTTGTTCAAGAAAATATTGTGCAACTGGCTGTGCTGTGAACAGAAAATGTATCAATTGGTAGTTTTTCATCTTTTGCAAATCAACCAAACTAACAGTAGCACATTAGCAGTCTTGTATATTTGTGTTTTGAGGTTAAGATGTATGTCAGCTTTTTTTATGAAATCTGCAGAAACATTCACATTTAATATAACGTCAGTACAGCTACCTAAGGAAAATTGGTTGTTCAACTTTAAAGTAAACTAGATAATCTTTTATAAACCGCCAGGAACGTGAGTTGTTCGAGATTTGCGTGGAAATAAAGAGACTATAACCATGTTATTGGCTTTCATGTATAATGAACATCTGTCCTGAGATGACAGATTTCATTCTATTATAAAGCAATGTATCAATTGTATTTCTTATTCTCGAGATCTAAAGTCATCCCTTGTTCAAGAGACAACTAAAGCATGTTTCCTTGTGATCCTGCGGCCTCCACAGTACCGTATAAAAAAAAGGCAACTGATTCAAACATTAATTCAGAAATGTTCACTTAGTAAGAGAAAGATGAAAATGAAAAGGAAGAGAGAAATGAAGAATTTGGTTGAATCTATCAAATCAGTCCAAACACGTACCAGTGAATGATCTCAAATATGCTTTCCATTAAGATCTTAATGTAAATATTATGGGTCCACAAGTATTGAGTCCACATATTGCAGATGCAGTGTTTTGACATCAGTGCAAAACCTGCAGCAAATGATGAGATGATCATAATGCAACAGAAGTTATTTTTTACTTGTATGAACTTTGAGGGAAACTGTTGGAGAGTTGAGTCTAAGTCAGTGTTGGTGATTAATCATGTGATTTTACCTGACTAACTTCTGGTTTTAGCTGACTAACGTCTGGTTTTACCTGACTAACTTCTGGTCTTAGCTGACTACCGTCTCGTTTTACCCAACTAACGTCTGGTTTCGAGTGCTAATCTCAATATCTTTCATATTTTGAATTTCTTGTTATCTCAATAGTCCCCTAGTACTACTGTGCATGCAGGAGTATATAATTATTTCTTATTTTGCTTATAATTTCTCATATAGTTTCTGAAATATTACATTACATTTATATATTTATATAATTTTCTATTATATTCATCATTATTTAAAAAGAATATTAAAATCTTATTTTTAGCCTTTTCAATAAATTTTGGAGTTTGTGGCAAGTGTAGTCTATAACTAACCACTTTCCAAGATTCATATCAAGTGATATAGGCGATATTACAATCTTTAATTCAGTGAGTAGTAATACCCTTATTTGTCAACTTTTAAAAGCGCTCTACACTTTGTGAATGAAGTAAGCGGCTTTAGAGGTCACAAACATGAATGTATAATAATCATATTAAGTGGATTCAATAATCTACAACACCGTTTGCCTAAAACTCCAATCCCATTATCGGGAGAGAATTTTAAAAGCTAGTTTGTTCACATTACTTTTCCATTATTGTTCAGTTTCCAAAGGCTCTTGATTCAGTCTTACTACTCGAGAGTTCTTTGCGACTCGAGCGTGCCCCAAGTGTCAAGTATGTTCTCACACCCAATCACTCACTTCCAGATCTCTCCTACAAACTCCCTCTCCTACTCTCCTGCACACTCCAACGAGAAGACAGCGCTCAATCACCTGTCTCACCGCCCTCCTACGCCTCTGGAAAGGTAGGAATTCTGGCCACGGTCGCACGTACAGCCACACATGACCACACGTCCCCCAAAACATACACACACAAATGATTATTACACGTTGCTTTTATTGCTCTTACTAGATGTGATAATTGTAGGCAACTCTTGGAGCACCGGGCTGAGGTCCTTCCCATCTTCAATAGGTTAGTCCATTCTGGCTTTTATGGTGTATATGTCCGTAACAACATATACATATATATATATACTATATTATATATATGTATGTAATATGTATATATAATGTATATGTATATGTTATATATACATGTATATTCTTGTCGTGTTCACTTTTGATTTCATCATACGCTTTTTTGCAACATTTTTTATATATATATATTTTTTTAAGATTAATTTTGTGGTGTAAACCGGTGTCAGTTGCAGGGCACTAAATCTGTGTGATAAATGTCTGCTGTATTTTTTATACAGTTTTAATTTTGGAGCAGCGTTTGTAATGCATGAAAAAAAAACATATGATACAAATTTTCCATTGATTTTGAAACAAAAATATCACTATTGATTATGATTGGTAGGCTGACACGTTAATTTTTCGAAATACTACCGTTTTGATGAAAGTAGATTCTTCTACCCAAGTCCATTTTTAACTCGAGAATCATTTCTTGAAATCTTAGTCGAAGGAAATCAGAGATAGATAAAGGTGACGATCCCCAGTCGTGATTGAGAATGCACACAGGCAAATCAGGAAACCTTTAAGATGCTTGAGAAAGCATTGAAGACGTTCAGGAATGTGCATGAAATTTAAGATGTTGTTAGAACGTCAATCAAATGGATGCTGATACCAATTTTGAGAAAAGCTAAAAGAAAAATCAGACCCTACCTTATATTTTCTGCTTCATTGATGTATATACGAAACATCAGTTGTAAACTAAACCAAATCTGTCTTGTAAAACTAAAACACTTATACCAAAGGGACGGCACCCCCCCCCCCCCCCCCAATTGTGCAAAGATAGATATGTACTCTCTTGTCTGTGACTTGTGCTGGAAATGATTATTGTGACAGTTACGCTTCAAGCCGTCCCTCGTAGGGGTGTACTAGTAGTGCTGTCAGTGCACC
>NC_061108.1:5535205-5597705 GCF_015104395.2 Macrobrachium nipponense
GTTCACATTTATAAGATATATTAAAAAGGGAGGCAACTTTTTTAAGGACCGCTTCCTCACTGTCTTCGGTCTGGTTAACATCAAAGACTTCTGCAAGATTTAAAAAAAAAAAAAAAAAAAAAGAGAGATTACATTCTTAGTTCCAGTTTCATCTTTTCCCCTTCGTGCATTTCACAGATGAAATTAATTGTCTTCTGTTTTAATTTTCGAACTGACCTCCTCACTTTTGAATCTTGTTAGGTATGCTTGTAAATGTCTCACGAAGCAAATCTTCAGAATCTAGCTGTCAGTCATATATATATGCCTGTAGTTCTCACTTAGTTATATTGCACTGTGGACTGATTGTACAGTAATTGTCACTTGTGTTAGTGTTAGCCTGGCTTAGATCCTGAACATCTGTGTCAATTTTTTGATGAACAGGAATTTAGGTCTATTTTGCTTCCATCACTGAATTTTTTATGAATAACATTCATGCGGTTTTGAAGTAGTTCAACTGCATTGCCAGTTAGGATGCTAAAACTTTTTTTTGATACGAGAAACTGATAGAGGTCTTATGTAAACAGTTATGAGTTATTTTCTTGTAAAAAGAGACATTTATTTAGTGAGAACATTCTTTTTATTAACACATATATTCAACAGTGCTTAAAGATTCTGTTAGTTTTATGGAGAGGGAATTGAATATCCAATCAGAGTTTTTAATCTCTTATTGTGATCCAGTGTATTATTATCTGTTCCAACGCACGCAACTCCGGCTTATGAATATATATAGATTTGACTTGATTTTGGCTTGGTAACTGTTTCTGTATGGGTTTCCGAGGTGGTAATGATAATGGAGTGGTATCCGTTGCCTTCTAGTAAAGTACCGCATGGGTATTGTGTCGATACCTTTCCATTAAAAAAAGAAAAGAAAAACTCTTTTAAACGAATTCGACATAAGAGCACAAGCTAAAGTACTTTCTAGTGTTTTAATTGAGTTTTATAAAAAAAAGCTAATGTTAATGTATATTGGTGACCGGGTATGAATGGTAAAAAAATAACAAAATAAATAAAGAAAAACTTGGGGGTTTTAGAATGCAAAAAGTATCTTGATTTTGTTCTGCCAAGTTGATGTTAAAATATATTGGTGACCTAGTAAGAATGTTAAAACATTCTTATATATATAGAAAATATATACTAATAATATTATAATTATATATAATATATATTGTGAAAACTCGCGAATTGGTGATTTTTAGATGATGGAAGATATTTCGTAATTGTTTTAATCTTATCTTACGGCACGAGAATGTCTGTGGAATAGAATATAGTAGACGTATTAAAGTTGGCCAAATTGCTCAAGTAATTAAACTCGACTAATTACTATTCACACGTTTGTCTTCATAAGCTCGGTCAGTGCGCTGAAAAGAATTATTAGTAATACATTATTTGTTATCAATATCAGATCAAGCAGTATCATGATGCCTGTCGTCAAAAGACAGTCTGTCAATATGGATATTTTATTTTTCTCTCCAAAACTACAGCACATCTTCTTCTTCTTCCTTTCATTGACTAACAAATGGAGCCATTTCATTCAAGAGCTGTTTTATACCGTTTCGCCTCAATTACACAGGATTTTTGCACAGAGTGGGAAATTACGTTTGACTTTATTTAACCACTGTAAGTCTAAACATTTTGAAATGTAATGCTATTTGACAGGGATTTATATATGGGACGTTTTCTCATCATGACTACGGACGTGGTGTCAAATTAATTTCAAAGTTGAAGGGTCGGGGGAGGACAAAAGAAGGTTAGCTGGTAATAGTACTAGACTCAAACCTCTAGATAGACTACAGCCCTTGCTGGACACTGAGTCTTTAAGTTAACTATTTACAACATTCCTTTAAGAGCCTTTCGTCACATCTCATCAGTTACGTTTTTATATGTCTGTGATTTTGACATGGTGATAAACCTGCTCTTATGCACCTAATTATTTTTTTCCTTTTTTTAAAAAAGATTCAGCACATAAATATTTTCCCTTTTTTAAAAAAAAGATTCAGCACATGAATGTTTTTTTCCTTTTTTTGAAAAAGATTCAGCACATAAATATTTTTTCCTTCTTTTGAAAAAGATTCAGCATGAATGTTTTTTCCTTTTTTTTTTAAAGATTCGCCACATACATTTTTTTCCTTTCTTCAAAAAAAGATTCAGCACAAAAAGATCTCTCTCTCTCCAGCTATTTTTTTTCCCATATAGTTCACGACCGAATTGATACCTGTAATTCTTTATATTTTTTTTCAATTTCAGAATTCATATGAGTTCATATATATTTTGACGTTGAAGTATCAATTCAGATATTGCGTTTTAGTCTCAGTTTAAGATTTTTTCCTCCATGACCATTATGTAATCAGCTTCCTGTAGCTTCTGCTTATAAGTGAAGATGAACCAGAGTCCACCATTATCAGAGAATGTTCCATAGAACCAACTGGCGTAAAACATTCATAGATGATAAAACATTTTTGTTAAAAGCAACGGTGACCGACATCAAAGGTCTCCTTTTTTATTTTCATTTTTATCTGTATATACTTGTATAAAATAGTGAAGCACAGTGATGGTAAGTACATTTTAGTCTAAATTATAATCCAGATGCCTTCTGTTCTCTCTGTATCTCCCTATCTCTGTCTCGTTCTTGTCTATTTTTGAATATATATATCTCTCTCTCTTTCATCCCTGTGTTATCATGAGACCCAGGTATCTTTAGATTCAGAGAGTTTTGCATTTCCCAATCTCCTTCACGGGGTGTGTTGTAACATTTTCTACTGATCAAGTGTATTGTGCAGTTTTTAGTAATGAAACCTGTCTTAGGAGAATTCCGTAATTTTTTTCATTTCAGTTCTGTGCTGTTGTTGAAATGTGTTTTTTTGGTATTTCTAATTATATCTCTTTCTGATAATGATGTATTTAGCTGTATCTAAACTTGGCAGTTTTTTCGTATACCTTTTCAGCTTGTAGATTCCCTATTTAGGCCTTGTTTACTTAGATTTTTAAAAACCTGTAGACAGATTTTTTTCTTGTCTCATTTTCAATAAGCAAATGCTGTATTTAGGTTGTTTTATGTACTCTTTAACTTTCAAGGCTGTTTCGTTTTGGTAATTTCCAGCAAATGAAGTTTTTTCTTTGCCTATGGTACATGTTAAATCTATTGAACTTTTTCCAAAATATTTAGCAAAAGATTGCAGTTTAGGTACCCTTTTCCATGATAACCTAATATGTCATTTTTTATATTCAAATTTCCAGCAGGCAAATGCAGTTTATAGCTGGCCCTTGATACCTTTTTTTCTATGTCAGCAAACAAGTGCAGTGCTTAGGTCCTTATTTCTGTAATAAGCATCCTTGAATTATTTAAGTTTTTTTTTTTTTTTACAAAATTTTCAGCAAACAAATGCAGTATCTATATTGCCATTGTTGTGTGTTAAAAATCTTCTGACACAATTTTTGAATTTTTCCAGCAAAAAAAAATGCAACGTTTAGATCTGTTTTTGTGTAACAGCTTTGAATTTCTTTTTTTTGCAAGTTTTCAGCACATGCAATAACTAGGCTGCCGTTGATTAGTGTTGAAAGTCTGACATAAGTACATAACTTCTTGAGAATCTCCAGCCAAAGAAAGTGCAGTATACAATATGTAGGCCTTTTTTCTGTGATAAACTTACCCCTTTTTTTATCTCCATGAAGTATTTTCAGCAAGCAAGTGCAGTATTTAGGCCTTTGATTATCCCCCCCTGTTTGTGTAAGCTTCTCTGACACATTTCTGCTAATTTTCAGCAAACAAATGCAGTATTTGACACCAGACTATCATGGTAAGAGTAGCGCTGAGCGTTGCGGCATGGTGTGGTGACGAGGCAAAGATCCTGCCAGGATTACTTAGTGTGTGCCCTGCGGGAACCACAGCATCTGCACCTCTGCACTCTATAGGGAGGGACACTGCTTTACTTGTGAGAGAATTTTCCTCCCCCCCTCTTCAAAAGTCTTCTTCTTTGCTTTCTTCATAAAAGACACTTGTTCACGTTACCAAAAAAAAAAAAACCTGCTGTAGGATCACTGCTGGTACGAGGGTAGTCCTATGTGCCTTTATAAAGCTGGAGGTGTTAGCTGCTTTTAGGTTATGTATGTGGGGCGTGTGTGCTTTGAAGATTAGATGGCTACAAGTGAGCAAGAATGCTGACGTATGTACATGCACGTGTGTATAAAATGAGTATGTATACAAGGATGTATGTATGTCTGCATATACAGTTAGTGTATATATGCACGCTAGAATATGAGTGAGCTGTCTGTACTCTGGATACCAGTCGTTTTGATTGATCGACCGCTAGCAGTTATAGCTTGTTAAGTAATGTATGTATGCATATGTTATACTGTAGACGATGCACCATTTACAGTGACTAAATCGATACATTTACCCAGGTCTCTTAGTGGAAACTTGGTCAAGTAAGTTGCGTGTATAGGTTTCTGAGGATGATAGAAGTCTGATGGAGTGATCAGGCCACAAAGGGTTAATATGTTATTTCGTGGCCACTGGAAAGGTGATGTGCTTTGATATGATTGGGGTGATGAGTTCAATAGACCAGTGAATGTAACAGTCATGTAATTGGACTTTGAAGCCCCGTCCACACGGTCGAGCTTTGCCTGACGAACTTTGTTCGATGTGACGTCAGAAGCGGGAAAAGTCAGAACCTTAACCCCACTGCCTCTCTACTTCTGACGTTACATCAAACAGAGTTTGTCGAGCAAAGCTCGACCGTGTGGACGGACCTTAAAGAATGAATGAATAGAAAGGACAATATCATTCAGTGTAACGACTGTGTTACAGGCAGGAATATTTTGAAGGTACAATAGCTCCACCAAATGCTTAGACAATTTTTTTTTAGTTTTTGCGTTAGACGAGCATGGGCTACAGTGCACAGAGTAGCAAAGGCTTATACATTTTATCTCTTAATAAGCACTTCATAGAGAGTAAGTAAAATAGTTTTAAATCAACACGCTTTACTTTTAAATGATACTATATTTCTTTTCAAAATATACAGCTGTGATTTAAGATGTCTGCAGCAATGTAGCAAGTTCTTTACTCTGTAATCAATAGTAATTCATTTAATTTATTATTGATATTAATTATTATTATTATTTAGGAGATAAACCCTACTCATAGAACAAGTCTGCAGGGACCATTGTCTAGTAATTCAAGCTTCCAAAGAATATTATGGTGTTCATTTGAAAGAAGCTGCAGAAGATGATAGGAAATATAGAGAGAAAAGATAACTTGTTAGAGAAAAGATAAATTAATCAATAAATAGATAAGAGTATAAATAAATGAGTAAAATACAAGTTGGATTGCTTTATGGTAGTAGTGCGTCACATCTTCGCTTGAATTTTGAGGTCCTAGTTGCTGCGTTTATCCTCCTCCGGGGGACAGTTTTGCCGTATCTTTTTACAGCATTTTACCAGTAAATAACTGCACCCTTCAGCAGTATTGTTTCCTACAATGTGTACAGTAAGAATATATAAGGGGTTTAGGACTGTCCATGCTGTCATTATATTCACCTTGGAGTCATTGTGGTATAGTTACTGATACCCAATATATAAGGGGTTTAGGACTGTCCATGCTGTCATTATATTCACCTTTGAGTCATTTTGGTATAGTTACTGATACCCCACCATGAAATGTACCAGATACCAGTGACAAAAAAGCGTAACGGGCTGAGTACGAAAGTGAGTCCATCACCTCTTTACGTGCAAGTGCAGGTGTTGTGCGTCCTACCTGGCCCTTGGTTGATAACACCAGCTTGAGTGCTAACTAACACCACACTCTCTTCCCTGCATCACCTGGGCTGCTGCTGATTTGCCTTTATGGCTGCTATGAATTTACTTTTTTTTTGTGGCTTTGGAAAGTCAATTATTGGCCATAGGGCGTCATACTACTTTGACCAGATTGAAAAATCACGGTAGCTTGTCATCAAGGCCTTCACTTCTATATTTTTAGCTTCTCTGATGTATATATTATACTCAATAATTTACTATCCAGGCACACCTTTGACTCTTATCAGGTAAATTCTCTCTAATCTAGGCACACAGTCCTAAATGTTCAAGGCTACAGAATGAAGGGAATTTCAAACGAGACCTAATAAATATTCAGCATTCTTAAAACACGGATCTTGATCATAATAGATAGATTTTTATTGCATGTCAGTGCCCTGGATAACCTTGCACGCTTTTTTCCTTTTCCATCCACTTCCCACGATATTAGACACTTGTAATATATGGGGCATGTCATCATACCAAACAGAATATACTTTTTTATTCATTAGTCTAGATTAGTGAGAAATTACTGCATCAGGGTTATTGGAATACTGGTTGGTGTGCCGCCTGCTTGTTATAACACGAGTGTTGTCGGCTGTGGCGTGGGAGTGTTCCCCATGTTGCTGCCTGTTTGTGTTTCCTGCTGACTGTTGACTAATGGTGCCTCACTGTATGTAGCCTGAGTGATGAGGAGTTGAGTGAAGGGCCAAGGCCCCCCACACCACCCCCTCGCCGTACCTCCACCCATTCCTGGGGATTGGGCTGCATCGGTCGCCAGGACGCTCAATCTCGTAGCTTCAGCAACATCGCGGATGGGCTGCGGCTGGCCCACACTCAAGCCTTGGCCGTGGCAGGCATCGTGCATCAGTCCTCTACTGGTTCAGCACCATTCAGACGCGGCTTGCGAGCCTCTTTCCACGGCCGAGGTACCCCGCGCACCCTCTACCCCAGGGGGCATCATCTGTCTTGCCCCACCACCCCTGCCACTGCCCGCAGGGGGCACCACCCCAGACCTCCCCGTGGTGGTGTCCTGGCCCTCCCTGCACCCCTTAGCCAGGCAGCACAATCCTCTACAGGGCGCGAAGACCCCTCCGGGCAGCTGCTGTCAGTACGGGCGCTGCTGCAGCACATGGCCTCTCTCCGCCCCTGTGTCACCCTTCCTTATGTCTCCTCCAGAGTCCTCCCTCGGACCCCTCCTCGACTACCCCGTGCCATCCAACGTAGACCTCCTCTTCCTCTTCATCGCTCACTCGAAAACTTCTATCCCTCCAGCTCTGAATCAGATTCAGAAATTGAAACTCCACATACCCTTGCCTCTTACCACTTTGAGGATCACTCAGAGAGATCCTCGTGTGTGTCAGAGGTAGCAGCATCCACTCATAGCCTTCCTCAGTGTAGCACTCACAGTAAATCCTCGTTTCATCACACACGATACATTCATAGCCATTCAGCTCATCACAATCAGATGCCACATCGATACCTTCCACAAATTCCGCTTTCTGACCACAATCATCATCATTCTGACCAGTTTCATCATTACCATCGCCTCCTTCCCGAAGATTCTGACCATAACCACTACCATCACCCACAAAACCACCAACTACCCGTACAATCCTTCGATTGTCAAAGTCAACACCACCACCTCCCTCAAACCCCACCACAATCCTCTGAGAACCTTCACCACCTCCACTGTGTTCTTCCATCATCAGTGTCAACTCTTAAGCTGTCTTCGCCTTCTGCTGGTGTTTTTGCTGGTGCCTTAGAGTGGGACGTTTGCTGTGGTTCTGTTGGGGTGTCCGGCCTCCCCCAACCCCGTAATGGCTGTGCCCCCTCCACTCCCCTTCTGTCTCTCTCTCTTAGGTAACTCTCTTCTCTCCTATCTATCTCTCGGGAGTACTTGTGCCTTTGTCGTAACTCCGTAAGTACAGTGCAGCTCTACCCCTGGTTGTGTTCCCTTAATATTGTTGCTGTGCTGGGTGTGTTCTCCCAAATATTACTACTACTGCTGTGTTCCCTAATTAGTTATCACACTAGTGGGTGAGGTACTAACATCTCCTGTACATCAATGATCGTGTAGGTCAGGGACAGCACAGGCACAAGTTCACACCACCTAACTGCATGTTCAGTAGACAAAAATCAAGTTCACTGCAATCATTGCCATGATCAACATTTTCATTTTGAGACTTTTCCATGCCTACAGTTTTTGGTATATGTATATATGTATGGATGTAAATAAGTTTGCATATATGTATGTACAGTATTTATATATAAAAGTACATAGGAATTGATATGCACATAGCTATGTACATATGCATATACATATATATATTAAGAATTTTTGCAAATATATTTTAATGACTGCAGTGTAACTCTTTATATTTATAAACAACAGAAAGGAACAACTACTGCTACATCTAAGACAATTAAATTCTATGAGTCTGTTTTAGCATTTTTTTTAATTATCTCAGACTCAGTTGTAAGGGGTAATACATTCTTGGTGGCATTACTCTTATTTTTAATTTTTTTTTTATTTTCATTTTTTAAATGAATGATTAGCCTTTCACAAAACGTGACCCCTGTTACAGCTTCTTAATTGTGGTTTTCTGGCAAACTTGCCCCTGTTGTCTGCTTCATCTTGTGCTTTGACTGTGGAAACTTCCTTCATTTACAATGGGTACCATAGAATAGATCAAAGGTTTAATGTTGCAAATAACTTTTAAGGTAAAATATTGAGTGCAGTTTTCATTTACTATGGAAATGTAAATTTTGGGCTGCTTTTGATATTGATGTCCAGTCCCCTTAAGATTTCCTTGAGTGAATTGGAAATGCAATTGCCTTACTTGGGTTAGGTTTCAATTCACAGAATACTGTATTTAGAGTTTCATCTCCATCTCATGACTTCCTCCTATAAAGCTGAACTTCCCATATGTTCTTCTCCCTAGTAATTTGCTGAATTGAATAATCTTAATTTGATTTCAGTTCATCAGTTATGACCCTGAGATACAAGTTAATGGGAAGATGAATTTCCTTAAATGCCCTTTTCATAGGCTCAAAACTGATGACACCATATGCACTTCATTTATTTGATAACTTGAGAAGTATGCCATCAGAAGTAATTTTGATATTACTTACTAAGATTAAGCTACTTCACTTTAGATCTCTTGCTCTTATCTGAATTACAGTTTGGTATGGCCAAATATATTGTACCAATTTCCTTTGAAGATTTCCCCTAAGCAGTTTAGGATTCAAAAGTACAATTTCTGAGGTTCTGATTCCTGATTTAGTTTGGTTTGCATATATATTACATAAGGTTTTTGTTATAAATTCATACCAAACTATAAGTTAGAACAGTGTAATTTCAGAATTCATCTACTGACAGACTTGGCAGCTTTGGGGGTGTTTGCACGTTGAACAAATCTCTCTCTTAAAATAATCTTTTGGAATGTACTGCATATTTCTCTTTGTACTTTTCATAATTCTTTAAGGACTTGTATCTTAATCCCCTGTGTCAGTTCAGTACTATTTTCACTATTCAAGTCTATTTTTTAATATTACTAGAAAAACTAAAGATTCACTATCTACAGTTCTAGAAACTACACTGTCCCTCAGATGAGCAAAAGAATTACAATTTTTGGTATTTTTCGAGGTATGCATAATGCTTCTTTCATTTTCACCCCATAGCAACCTCTCACAGTGAGAGTAATGGCAGCCTTCCTGGTGACCGGCATTCCCAGAGTGTGCCCAGCAGTCCAAGAAGCGTATCGAGACCGTACTCTGAGGTCGTGGGCTCAGCTGAGAGTTTGGTTGGCAGGGTAAGATTCTTACATCTGATCTACGAGTTGTCAGTTAGACATACCTATTGCAGGGTATCTTCTGTGGTGTACTGTAGATTGTTACTTTATTCCTATGGTTATCATCAGTCCATTTAGCCTCTTCGCACATAGATGCAACCTTGCATTAGTTTTTATACCTCACTGGAGAATGGACCCATTGGACAGGCCTATAGGAGAAGCAAAAATGTCACTCCATGGTCTTATTAAACCACTATTAAATAATACATAATTTAGATAGTCATATGTTTTGAGAGATAATTTGGGTCTTGATTGTCAAGCCAAATGCTAAAACAGTATTCAATTGATGTGCACATCTAGTAATGGAATTTAATGCAATCTTGTTGAAACTCAGTGAATGCTAGCTCATTTGAACTCAGAGCACTTTCTCTAGTTGTATTCATTTTTGCCATTTGACTTTTAACAGGTGTTGGCAGATCAAGGTTTAGGGAAATATTGCGACCCTGACTTTGTTCGAACCACGTCGAGAGAAATAGCAGAAGCCCTAGAAATGACGACAGAGGAAATGGATCGGGCTGCCCATAGTATCCTGTCAGCATCGCAGCAAGAACTAGCTGTTGAAGATGCATCCCCTGAGCGCCTTCACCCACAAAGAGGATCGCTCACGCCTTCTAGACGCCAAAATCATCAATCACCATTATAGAAGAAAATACATTCGCTAGGATTATAAACTTTTGTATCAAGATTCATTGATGTATACAGTATCATCATCCACATTAATTTTTTCCCCTCTCAAGTTCTTGGATACTCTGTGACGAGCAACTGGAAGGCGCTTAAGGTAGTGGTATTGCATCTCAGGCAAGGCTGACTTGTGGGAAGTCGAAGAGCCATCAAGATTTACCTCTGCTGCATAGATATGCTAGGAAAAGGACAAAGAAGGGATAAAATGTGAAATAGAATACTTTTGATATTTGAAAGCTGGTGAAATAAAAAAAAAACACTTGAAGCACAGCAGTGCCAGTCTCCCAAACTTCAGAATCTATCTATCCCTGCATGATTGACCATGTCCTTACGTAGGAAGGGACTTGTCAGATTTGAGGACTGCTAACTACTGTTGATAAGGTGGCTAGTACTTGAACTGGGAATAGTGTTGTTGATTAGTGTTGGATACACCTGCAATGTGAACTGTTAAACCTACCGGAGGTTTGTCCCTTGTCTGTGAACGATTCTTCAAGTTGAGATTGTGATGATGTGCGAAACGGCAGAGTTTTAGGCGTGGAGGAACCGTTCTTTGGGAGACCCATTTTTATACATGAGCAAAGGAGGCCTGAAAACAGCTATGAAACTATGAATGTACATACTACATACTTTTCACATGTCGTCAGTCTTCTGATCACTTGGGAGAAGTCATATCCCAAATGCATATATGGATAACTAGAGTTCTGTTCTCTGTGTTCTGCCAGTAACACATTGCTGATGTGATTAGCTCATTGCTCTGTGTTTGCAAGTGTAAGTACATCTGTGACCACACAACCATTTGCTAATAAATGAGGGGCAACTAAGAGTAGGTTTATACAAATATAGTTATAAGATATGTAAGTAATATGTGTTTGGCTACACAGATTTCAGGAAGTAAGCACGTTAAACATAATTGCACTGGGGCTTTGACCATCTTTAAGGAAGCCGATGCTGTATAACCTCTACACATTTGAGTAGGGGTCGACTTATTAACCCAAAGTGCCTCTCTCAATTGTGATAATCTGTTGTTGTTTTCCTCTCAAAAAGTTTCCAAACAAGTTTCACTGAAAGATGCTGAATTTTAACTTCACATCACTCATGATTTCTTACTGCTCCTCCTGAAAGGGGTGTCATTTTTTCTTTCAGAATTCATTGCAAATGATTTTGTTCTTTTTTTGCTGCCCAAAGCTAGCAGATGGCTCACCCATGTTCCGTGTGGGTCCTTGTTGTTGTTGTTGTAGTGAGTAGGAGTATAATCCTGTGATCCTAGAAACACGTGTGACATTTTTTCGTCGGGAACCCTAACACAACATTGCCCATCCCATGTCACTACTCATGTTTAGTCTGCATTCGCTTACTAAAGGAGTCTGTCGGGAAACTAAAATCATGATTACGCTCAGAGCAAAAGAAACTACTTGGACGACAGTTTCAGAAATACGCCACAATCAAAGGAAATAAAATTAAAAAAAGCAAAGCTCCTATGAAAACAGAGCAGGCCATGACCACATTCAGAATGGGCCATTATTTTGGTGAGAATCTGGAAGGAGTCGCTTTCTTGCTTAGTGAGAATAAGCAGAACTATTCAGGGTGTATGTGACAACTAAGTACCTAACATTATTTTTTTTTCAAATGGGCTCAGTGATTATTCTACGATGTTGGCAGTTGGTTGGAGTCCCAAGTGTCCCATTTGTATTGATTTTGGACAAACAAGACTAAACTCTTGTTTTATTTGCATTTGTTATGGTGTAAAAATTCCTTTAACAACTCTGTAGGACTGTTAGTTTTATGAAAAAGACTCTCAAGTTTATTGTACGTTTATATCCATATTTTTTACCTCATTGTCAGAGGCTCTGGAAATTTGGGGAGGATGAACTTCAAACTAGATGAATTGCTGTACGTTATGATTGATATTATATTATTGATGATTATTATATTATTATTGCTAGTGAAGAGAATTTAAAAGAGATATTTATAGACTAACTTTTGAGAAGATTTTCAAATTGAACAGATGTGACCTGATTGTAGCTCCTAAGCTCACATTGGCATCCTCCTCGGTTTCCTCCCCACGTTTTCAAATCCTCTCTTGTGGTGGTCAGGTGCTGGAGACTAGGACCACCTGAACCTCCTGTTGTGTCCCAGAAGAGGAATCCAGTCTCACATTATTGTCTTTTGTCATGGATAGGTGATTAGGGCCAAGTAGTCCTCTGTTTACTTAACTTATAGATGGAAAACTGAGAGATTTTAATGACTCGTGGTACATGCAGCAGCTGCAGTGATAATGTGACTGCACTGTGCCATCATAATATGATCATAGATAGTTCATATTTTGTCTGGAATATTGTAGCCTTGAATAGCCATAGTTTGTGGATAACACTTCCGAAGACAAGTGGTGCTCAATGACCATGACATATGTCTAGTGTTCCAACCTCATCATACGACTTTTCACTCGGATACTTTTTCAGCAGTTTATCTCCTTTATTTTCAAGTTCCAGTTGTTCATATTGATCAATAGACTGTAGAAAACCTTTACTCCATTCTGGGATGCAATTGTGTTATGAAGAGTATAGATCCCTTGTAATGTTGACTTCTTTGTTAACCTTTATGCTGACACTTGCATTTTGTTCCAAGATGGAATTGGATTCTCTGAGAACTGGCATTGAGGTCCTCTGTGTATGTATATGTTATATGAAGATATATATATATATATATATATATATATATATATATATATATAATATATATATATATATATATATATATATACACATATATATGTATATGTACAGTTGGTCCTCATATTCTTTACAATGTGCAATTCCCCATCCCCAGCGGAATGAAGCACACTGCACGAGCAAATGCTTTCGACAGGAAGCATGCACTCTTCTCTCGCATGCGAACGGAGAAGCCTATGTCATCCTTGAGCAAATATCGAATGGCAGCATCATCTCATGAGACCTCTCCAGAAGACGGTGGGGACGACAGGCGGACCACCCCACTGTTTTCCACCGTCGGAGAGTAATTGTGACATTTATCTTAGTTATGCTGATGTCTGTGAAATGTGTTGTGTTCGTAAATTTAAGTCGACTCGATTGGTGATTTGAGCAGCCTTTGCTGAGAAAAGGATCACACTCGCGTGTTTATTTTTCGGAGATCTGGACGTTGTTGTTGTTCCACAACCAGAATGGACTAAATATTTGAGCATTTCATTAGCATCGCCATAGCTTTCATTTTCCACAGTGACATAACGTGAATAATTATTTGATAAATAATGTTATAATGTATCTTATCCAGAAGGTACTTCCTGTGTTAAATATGCATTTCATCTGTAATTATATTACAGAATTTTTGCATGTGTACCATTAGGAGTTTATACAGATGTTACTGTTTTGTATATGTCAGTTTGAAAATAATAAAGAAAAACTCATGACATAATATGTATACAAATTTGATAATCTTGCTTTATTATTTAGTTGTTTTCATAGACAAAAAATATATACGAATTTTTTTTCTATCACTTTACTTTTGTGGTCATACTTTTGGTTTTTCTCGTACATTTTTTGAGCCTTTCAAATAGTATTGGTTATTTCAAGCCATGGTGAAAACTTCTAGCAATCTTTGTACCGTTGCTAGATCATCTCTGCTTACAAGTGGCCCCGTTTTTTACTGTAGTTTTTATATGAGGTCAGTATTAGATGTGCAGTTATGGTAATCTTGTAATAGCTATGGAGGAGTAGCACGTAAATTTCTATACTTATAGAGAGAAAAAAAATATGACAATATGTCTCACTGCACAAATATTGTTATTGTGAAATATTAATAATAATAATAATAATAATGATAGTCATCGTAGGACAAAGATGACGTATTTTCTACATAATTTTACTACTTCATCTACTTGTAATTAAAATACACTCATACTGGGAAACTGATGCGAGGAGGAGTTTTGTCTTCGAACCCTCCTTCCAGGAGCCGTTCAAGTGATTTTGTAACTTTTTTCTTTCTTTCTTTCTTTCTTTTCTTACTTTTTTCTTTTTTGAGTCGAGACTACCTGCGTCGCCCCACGCTTTTTTTTTTCAGGGTGCGCCAGCAATAGTCCAAATCTGGACCAGAGTTGGGACATTTTCCAGTGTTTTGGAATAAAGGTTATATATATATATTTATAAATATATACATATCTATGCATATGCGTGTATGGTGCACTGGGGTACTACATATTTTCGTGCATTGTGAAAAAAGTCAATTTGATTTTATTTTTTTTTTTTAATAGCACTACAAAACGGCATTTGCACATTCTGTACATTCGTGAGTACTCTACACTCTACATTTCAAACTTCGATATTTACATTTTTGTATTTCCAAGCGTTGAACCTTTACACTAAAATATATTAGCCTAGTATATACTACATCTTTTGGTCTTGTTGATCGCTTGTTAAACGACAAAGTTTCATTGTTTTAAGTATCCTTTTAAGTATCATCAGGAACCTAATATTAGCACGTGTGTACACATACACGCAACTAATGTCTATACGGACGACAGAATTGTGATTTGGACCTAAGAAGTATATAACAAAAACTGGAAATTGTAAATCACGATCAATATTTCTATAATAACAAGCCAGTGGTCAAATGCCCCAAATATAAAGTCGGTATGTCCTCCTGTTTATTCTTTTAACCTTTCTTTTATTCCTACCTTATCTTATTATTCCCTTTTTTTCCTTTTCCGTTTTTTTCTATATAAATCACTTTGTTTGCTTGTTATATGTATGGAAGGAACAATCACAAATTTACATTTGGCAATTCTCGTCATAATTTATATAAAGTGTTGTAGCAGTTCTCATTTGGAATAAAGCCTATCCTTGTCGTCGTATCTTATTCCTACATATTTCATTGTTTGGGAATGAAATTTGGTTTTAAATGAGAACCCACAAGGCGCTGCACGAGACTTTCACGTATAGATAGATATAATGGAGCTACTGGATGTAGTAATACTATGTAAGTCTAGCATGGGTGAGATGTGTCAAGCTTCTGTCTAGTTTTTCGATCTATGGCGCACAAGTTCCTCTTTAAATATATACCCTAACACACTGCATTACAATTTCTGATACACGCTTTTCAATTCCGTAAAAGATGGGCTACAATTATAGCTGGTGTGAATCGAAGCAAGCAAGCCAGCGGCGTTCTGAGAAGGTTGTTGCAAACCAACTTCAGCTTTTGACGAAATGCTGAGGTGTCTACAGGCAAAAGGAGTCATGAATATTGTCTGCGGGGGGTGGGGGAAGGTTGGGCAATAAATGCTGGAATGTTTACAAAGACCAATGGCAATGACCACATGCAGTAGTAGCCATTACACGTACTAACTCTGCACATCTAGGCATCTCGTTACTACCTCTTAAATATCTCAAAACTACGCAGACCGTGTCTTATACGGTAGGAATAAAATGGGTAAATGGTTACAAATTACAATTTGATGAAGAAGAGCGCACGAGATCACGAGTGCTTATTGTCATGGTGTAAAGAAAACCTTTGGTCTAACTAGTAGTTGTACTAAGCAGCTATGGAAATACCCCATGAACACCGATAGTCTGGACTAGTCCAAGACACCTCTGTTCCACCACCGTCAAGGTGATTTAGTTGCCAGCAAGTTATACCCAGATCCTTGAAATGGTACTATAATTATAGTTGGCAACAATGAAAACATACAGAAAACAGCATTCAGTGGAGAATATATACGTTGCCATCACCTAGACGCATATTGAAGGCTATCGGTCAGACCTCATTCGTTTTATCTGGCACCCCCTAATTTGTCAGTTTCACTAAAGGAATAGCTTCTATTCTCTTTTTCAACTTAATTGGAGTATATAATTAAGGCCAAGCACTGGTACTACCTATCAGGTCATTCGGTTTGAAAGGTGTAACAGGAGGAAAACCTCAAAGCAGTTGCACTATGAAATAGTTTGTTAGGACAAGATGGAAGAAAGAGAATTAGTACGGAGATACAGTAAAAGGAATGGAAGAGGTTGCAGCTAGTGGCCGAATGGATGATGCACAGAACCTAAACGCATACAGTGTACCACGTGAAGTGCACTGACGGCACTAACCCCATCACGGGGTTTGTCAACGAAGTAACTCGTACCAAAGAAATCATGGAGGATGATAATTTTAAACAGAAATAAAATGTAGTGGTTAGAACGAGTACAAACCAATAAATTGGAAAAATGAATAAATCTTCATAGATTTGCACCAAAAGAAATAGATTATTGGTGTCATACAGACTATATAAAAAGGGGGGGGACGTGCAGGAACTGCAAAATCTATATACACAAAAACCAGTATGAAAGTAACAAAAGACAATGCATTACAAAATTGTTAGATCAATGAGATAGAGAAATGTCAGAGGAAGGAAAAAAAAAGCATATACTGGTACTGCAATAAAATTTAAGGTGTTACTGCAAAGAAAATTGAAAGTGCAGTGCTCCATAACAGAAACATAAAAACTGGAACTGGGTGATGGTCACAAGTCAGTTCTAAAAACGGGAGCAGTCGCTGGAAGAGAAGAACAGGAAACGAGAAATAAGAGACGGTAGTTTCCCAGCTGTCAATTCAAAGTTGAAAAATCCGTATCCTTTTTGTGTTCTGAGATTTAATCCACCAAAGGACCTTCGAATATCAACAAGATAAGAATAGTAGCACTAAAGCGGACTACTGTGAACAAAATATTAATTCCCAAACTATGACGAAGAGCCAGCCATGATCACCTTTACCTTGGAAAAGATGCCCTGGACTAGAACGTTCATTTTAACCAATCGTTCATTGGCAGGAGTGATTAGCTGAAGTAAATAAATCAGTACTGTTGGCATACTGTTCCCAATTATTTTGAATATTTCTAGGTCATAGAAAACGGTCCTGGATGACCCAATACTGCTGTGAGGTAACATATAGGCCCTTGAGAATCCAGTATAGAAATAGAAGCATCCTTTCCCTTGTGAATGTGAAGTGACCTTGAAACAGACAGTGCTTGCTTGTTGGTAAAAGAGTAGGTTACCTTAAGTTTTTTATTATTTTTTTCTGTTGCATGCAACTCCTAGTTTGGGATAATAATCTACTTTATCTGTAAGTTTTCTGTAATTAGAAATTGGGACTTTCTAAACGTACATTTAGAGCGCCTCAGTGGCGTGGTTGGTATGGTGTTTGGGTCCCACCCCGGTGGTCGATGGTTCTATTCTTGGGTTCCATTGAGGAGTGAGATTTGTATTTCTGGTGATAGAAGTTCACTCTCGACGTAGTTCGGAAGTCACGTAAAGCCGTTGGTCCCGTTGCTGAATAACCACAGGTTCCATGCAACGTAAAAACACCATACAAATGAAAAATAAACGTACATTTAGATACCGAAATGAAAATGGCCATTTATTCTAGTGGAAACAGACAGAAGTAATTAACTGTCTTAAATAAGTATTAATCGTCGTGAAATCAAGATTGTGTTCAGCAGGATTAAGAATGAAGGGTTCTTCCATGAGCGTATCTTCAAAGGTATTTTATTGGGTTTTATTTTCAAATTCAACAGGTATTTGGGTAATAGGCCTATATATTTATTTCTCGCCATGTCTGTGAACCATATAGTGTACGTTTTGCCTTTTTGTATATTTAGTTGTTAGGTATAGCAGTTATGGTGAGAATAGTCAACAGTGGGCTTCCTGCTCCTTTTGGGCAGGGGGCCATTTTTGTCATAGGCTAAGCCAGCTGAAATGAAACCAAACATAATTCAGTACGCCCTAACCTAACGTAGGTAGCGGTTCCAACTTTATCAGATGCCTTATCAGTAACTAACCTTGATATAAGATATAGTCATCCTACCTGGAAACTCCAGGTAACTGATGTTTATTGCATTTATATATTGTTACAGAGTTTTTATTGTAGCATTGACATATTCCAAAAAATCTTCAGTAGAATTTAAGATGTCGTGTGGTTATATCTTAATACCTTTTCATCGTGTAATTGTATCATATATTTCTCACACTGTGTATCGCTTGCTTTAGGTATTTCTGACGATTATTGTTGGTGCAAACTGCATATAAGTATTGCATTCCCCCAGCACACTATTGATTACAGTCATGATGGAGACTCCATGGAAAATGGGTGTTTGTATTGGAGGGGAGGAAGAAGGCTGTATTTACCCAAAATGAATTAAGTGTACCATCAAAGGTTGCCATGAATTGAGTGAATTGTACTGTCAGGAATGGTCTGAAGTGCATAAACCACAAGATAATCTGTTCAATAAAACATGGTTCATGTCCATAACCTGTAAGTAGATATCACTCACAGAGGACAAAGATGTCACAATGCTAAGTGCAGGGATATAGCCTAACCTTACCTTAGCCTAGAGTGCCTGTTTTTACCTGGCTGGTGCAGGTCCCGCCAGACATGACTATATGAGCATCAGGTCTTTTCCTAACCAGGGGAGAGCGGGTTCCAATCGTAACCTGACTTGGAGCGACTTTAATTCAGAATCAACGAAGACTTATGACCTAATTTGTACATAAGAGCAAAGTGTTTAGGCAGATATTCATTAGTACAACCTGTCAAATTGTTGCCTTGGCTCAACCTCTCAGTCAGTCCAGCCTACCCCAGGGCTGCATATTTTTTAATGTACAAATTGTACAGTGTTCATAATGTTGTGCTGCGTCGTGTCATTTCATATTTCATGATTATTCTGTAATAAAGAAGTAATTTACATAATATTTATAACACTAAGATTATTAAAATAAACATGAGGTTATCCTGATCATTCCTTCCTCTCAGTCTCCATAGAGTAGCCTCACCAGCAACAGGACTAAGGTAGCCAAACTTGCACAGGGGTAGAATGTTTTTTGGATGGATATCTGAAAACAGAAGATGGTTACAGCTCTATCCTAGTATATCCCTATGACCACCTAACCTAGTGACTGACTATACAGCATAATAGAAAAAAAAATCAGATGGAGGTAGGGTGGGGGTACCAGTGTCCCCAGTAAGGAAGTAGAATAATCCTGGAAGGTTCAAAGACATGCTTGTAACCACACGGCCTTGGTGAGCATGGAAAATCTGGAAAGGCACGTACTGTACGACAAAAAGGTTATTCATTGTTGCCTTATATTTTGCAGTGTTGATGACATTCCGAATGTTTGGTGTGTATTTCCTGAGTCAAACGGACTCTAGTAAATTAGATGTAGTTAATAGTCATATAAAAACAGGGTTGTATTCTGGACTAGTAAAGGCCAAAATGTTGATCTAGATAATTTATTAAACATTTACAAGAATTTGTCATAAAATATTTCACAACATAAAAGTGAAACAAAAGGTAGTCTATTTGCTTTTGTAGACATTTATCAAGTTTTAGGACGTTTACTGATACTCCTTGTTTCTGTTTTAGGAATTTTAGCTTCACTATCATTCTGTAGTTAACCATGTCCCATGAAAAAATTAATTGGTTCAGAAACTACTGAGCCTAAACCCCAAATCTTTTATACAGTTCTTTCATAGAATCAATATGGGTGGTTGCTGCCTCTTATCTTGGTTTATTCCTTAGCCATGATTTTTGATAGATCTTACCAAGGGTAAGTGAGGATGTACAAATAGGACATAAATATTACCCTAAGTGAATATTATTGATGTTAGAGGCATTTACAGTGAAAATAATAACCTTATTCCATATTCATGAATTTTGATAGAACTTCCCAAGCTGGATGGAATTTGTAATGATAAAATATAAAACCCTACAGGCTCCCTGTATATGCTACCATTGACAGGCATGATAGTATTTACCCAGAGTAATACTCTGAGTACTATTTGTACACCCTCACTTACCCTTGTTCAGATCCTAAAGTCATGACTATTGAATAAAGTTATTATTATTTTCTCTGAAAATCTGAGTAGTACCCTTAATATAATATAATATAATATAATATGATACAATATAATATAGTATATATATATATATATATATATATATATATATATATATATATATATTAATATGATATATAATATAGTATTATATATATATAGAATATCTATATATATATATATGTAGATATATATATATATATATATGATAAAAATATATGTAAGTATATATATATATATATATATATATATATATATATAAACTATATATATAAATAAAGATATATGCCACGAAGGAAAAATAAACGAAGGAGGTCTGCAAGATCTTTCGACGTTAAAAGTCCTTTACTGAGCAGAGACTGACATACATACGAGAAAAGACAATACAAGAAGATTCTTATAACTGACAGATAGGGATTATAAAGAGATTAGTACCTAGAATCCGACACACCTGGAAGATAAGAAACCTTCCCAAACCAGCATAAACAATGGGTGCAATTAAAGGTTTAAGACAATCATCTCAGATACAATTTCAAGACAATTAAAAGATTATAGGTGACAGCTATTCAGAACTTGGTAAACAAAACCATATTCACAATACATGACAGACATACATTACAACAAAATTAATAACTCTAAGGCAACTGATTTTTTTTTAAGTCATTAATTATATCTTTGAGGTCATTCTTAAACATGTTACAGATACAAGGGTCTAAATGAAAAAGGCCACGACTAACATTGAAATTACAATGAAATTTATTCGGTGGTTGTTTTCACTTAAATGAATGAATAATGCATTAGATTTTTGCCCAGTTTTTACAGAATATTTATGCTGGCTTAGCCTTACTTCTAAGCCTTTGCTAGACTGTCCGAGATAAAATGAGGGACAATCCATACATGGAATTTTATATATTATGTTGTTGCTTTCTCTAGGGCCATTCTTTATTAACATTCCTTTTAGTGTGTTATTATAGGAAAAAACAAGGTTGACATTAAAAGCTTTTAACAATGATTTAATGGTTTCAAATCCGTTAAAATAAGGCAAACTGAGAATGTTCTTAGAATTTTCTTTCTGCGTGTTACTTACAGTATAAAACTTTTTGTGGGCTTTATTATAACAAATGTCTAATATATGTGAAGGATAGCATAAATCTTTCCCTATTTTTCTTATGTATTCAATTTCTTGATCCAAATATTGCAGACTGACAATTCGCAATGCTCGTAAAAACATAGAGGAAAAATTGATATTTTTATGTTAAGATAGTGGCCTGAGAAGAAATGAACATAAGTTGTTAGTCGGTTTCCTATAAATACTGAATTTACATTGTAATGGTTCTCTATGTATCAAAACGTTAAGAAAGAGAGGCAATTGTCTTTTTCTAATTCTAGAGTAAACTTAATCGATGGTACCTGGTTATTTAATTTAGAGAGTAAATCATTTACATCAATACCGACAGGAAGAACAGCTAAACAATCATCAACATAACGATACCACTTTACAGGAATATGAATGATATTAGGTAAGTAGCGTTTTTCAAAGAATTCCATATACAGGTTTGAGAGTAATGGTGATAAAGGATTTCCCATTGCCATGCCAAAAATTTGTTGATAAAATTCACCATTGAATATAATCTTACAATCACAAATGAGTGAAATAATGTGACTTATAGGTAGAGGTAATTCATGCTGAGTTAGTTCATTACTAAGATATTCTAAAATAGAGTCTATAGGGACTTTAGTAATAAGAGAACATACATCAAAACTAACGAATCTATCAGTAGGGCAAAGAGCAATTTTGTTTAATTTATCAACTAAATCTAGAGAATTATATATATGAGAATCGGAGATGGTTCCAAGTAACGGGGACAAGATCTTAGTGATATATTTCGAAAGTTTATATGAAATTGAACCAACAGTACTGATAATAGGCCGCATAGGGTTATTTTCTTTGTGCGTTTTGACTAATCCGTAGAAGTAAGGTAGCGAAGGAGATTTGACTGACAATTTGCCTAGTAGTTCTGTTTTATCTTTAAGGATACTTTTCACTTTGCTATTGAAGTTTTTTATGACTTGCTATTGAAGTTTTTTATGACTTGATCAAGGGGATTTTTTGTTAGTTTTTTATAAGTCACATCATCATCCAGTAGGGCTGGCATACGTGATATGTAGTCCGCTTTATCTAAAATTACTATACTATTTGACTTATCAGCTTTTGTAATGTGGATAGTATTGTCCTTTTTAAGATCGGTCAAACTTTTCTTATAACGAGGAGGGAAGTTACTTTCATGCTTAACAATGGCAGCTCCGTAAACAATACCTTTAATCATGTCTACATGATTTTGAGGAAGATCACAATATTTTATGGATTTATCACGTTCCTAACTTTCGTGATTCAGTTATACACACACACACACACACACACACACACACACACATATATATATATATAGTGTCAGAGGTGACACTCCTCAAAGGGAACAATGAAAGGTAGGTTTCGTTTCCCAGTTAGGAGCTCTCTCCAATTATTTAAACGAGCGTCATTTTGACCTCGTAAGATATATATATATATATATATATATATATATATATATATATATATATATATATATACTATATATATATATATATATATATATATACATATATATCTTACGAGGTCAAAATGACGCTCGTTTAAATAATTGGAGAGAGCTCCTAACTGGGAAACGAAACCTACCTTTCATTGTTCCCTTTTGAGTGTCACCTCTGAAGCTAGCTGAAAAGTCAAATATCAAACTCTAGGCAAAATTCAAACTCCTGATCTATAAAACCATAGCCTTTATTTTACCAATTGGCTAACATAGAGATATTAAATAAAGTCCCAAAGAAAACTCGTCTAATCACTGTTACTCTTTCAACAAACATCCTGTATATAAGTTTCTCTTTTACCCCTTATGTCCGACTACTACTTAAGTCCTTAACAATACTTGTCATAATAAAGTCAAGAGAATTCATTTTTAAGTAGTGACGACAGAATCCATCTGAAATAAGAGAGACAATAATTATCAGACAATTAAACATTAAAGTTCGTCAATAAAATGTGTCGCACCTCACTACCCCTCATTAGAAGCTGAACTTAATGTCACCGGAAAGGTGTATAACTTATCCCAGAGTCTTCACTTTACCTTACAACAGACCCCCAGCGCCTCTTCTGTGGCGTGTTCCACAACAATCAATCAGTATCGGGTAGTAATCCTTTAAGTCTCATACCAGAGATTCTATCTCATTTTCTGTGACCCACATACATACGAATCCCCACCAATAGACATACGGATACACGCCTGCTGCTACTTACAAACGCAGGCACGCTAGTTTGCTCCCATGTCCTCGATAACTTTTCCCCGTGGCTATCTCATGTCTCTGGAATATATCCACGGCCTCGTTTATGCACACGGCGTGTTTTCTATATGTTTTTTTATCTCAGCATTTCCGAGGAATCCCGCGTTTGCACTTGTTTCTAACTGGAAAGAGCTAAGGTTATCAACCCCAACTATTTTGATTTATACGTCCATCTTTTCCCTCTACCATAATATATATAGTTTATTTTTCTTTGTGGCTTATTACCGTAAATATATATCTCTATATATATATACACACACACACACACACACACATATATATATATATATATATATATATATATATATATATATAATATATATATATAATGTATATAGTAGGTATAAGCCACAAAGGAAAAATAAACAATGTAGTTTCCTTTGTGGCTTATACCTTTATTTATGGATTTATCACGTTCCAAACTTTCGTGATTCAGTTATACAATGTATATATATATACATACATACATACATTGCAACAAATACTTTTTTACCTTATGGTTCAAAATGCTACTGATATAATGCTTTTAATTAAAAGCTCCCGTAACACCAATTAAAAGTCTAGAGAGAAAGAGAGAGAAAATGAAATAGTGATAAAAGCAGGCAATTACCAGCAGTATATAATTTTTGTCATCTAGAGTTCTAGAAAACACCGGAGCGAAATAATAGTGCCCAACAAAACATTTTAATTGCGTGTACGCTCTTTCACTAATTACGGCATTTTACCAAGTTTTAAACTCTGGCATTTTGACTATGAAGTTTTATAGAGCACGTGCTCGGTATTTAGCCCCACGTAGATTTCTCTCTTGTGAAAATATACCGAATTTATCTATTCGTCCTGTGGTTGGTGTGTATAGGCCTAACTGTTGCTGATAATGATACATAGCTGTTACTTTGATTGTTACATGTGCCAGTAATCAGTACGTAATTCGAAATAATTTGTCTGGCTTTTTTTTAAGCAGTTATCAGCAGTGGGGGTAAATTACTAATAGAGTATAACTGGTTTAGTAGAGTATGGTTCAAATGGTATGATCAGCAGATGGCAAAGCCATCCTGACAGTTAGTAAAAATTGAAACAGGTACTTTATTTAGTCCAGACCCGAGGGAGAGAGAGAGGGAGAGGCATGGGGGTGGTGGTGGAGGGGGGGGAAGGGGTTCATTGAGGCAACCACTGATGTATCTGGGATAAATAACTACTATGGGCTTCAGAGACAGCGCACACACGTTTTTTGGCAATAACTCTGTAATGAACACTCATATCAGAACAAGATTTTGCTATAGTGTATTACACCCAGTGCCGTAATTTATAAGGGTATCGTGAATCACCAATTGTAAAGAATAAAGACATTTGTCCCTGTACCAAGAGGCAAAAACTCCATTAGCCAAAAATGGATACGAACACAACAGTAAAAAGCTCCGCCTACCCTCTCCCCCCACCTCCACCGCCACCCCGTCCTTCTTCCCCCTCACCTTCCCTTGTCTCTCTCAGAAAGTTGCTTCTGTTTAAACTTTTGTATGATTTTTCTATCTATCTATCTATCTATCTATCTATCTATCTATCTATCTATATATATATATATATTATATATATATATATAATATATATATATATATATCTAATAATATACATTGTTGTGTATATCTAACGATCCAGTCGGTTGTTAGCTGCCAGTTGACTGATATATTTATGCATTGATCCGATCATCTCTCTCTCTCTGAAAGTTACTTCAGTGTAAACATATTTTGTACGATTTTTTCTATCTATTGATAGTTTGCATTGGTGTATATATCTAACGATTCACTCGGTTGTTACCTGCCAGTTGACTGATTTATTTATGCACTGATCCGCTCTGTGTGTGTGTGTGTGTGTGTGTGGTAGTGGTACCTACCGTAAATCTAAATACGGTGGAGTAGTAAAACGATAGACACTATGATTTATGGTAAAGCGACTGTTATATGTGCATCGGTATAATAAGGGTTTAACTTTAATGAATGTCCGGTAGAAAGGCTCAATTTTTATTTGTAACAGAGTAACTATAACCAGTTACTTATTCAAACCAATCTGAAGGCAATTGGCGGCTTTTTTCATGGCTTTAAAAGTTGAAAAGTTGCGTGACAAACGAATTTCTGCAACTATGCCGACAGATACGTTCCATGGTGGGCATATCTTCTTCACTGTCGTAATACAAGTACTATATTGCTGATACTCTGAGGATTACGAAGGTAATCAACCACAAGTATAACAGTCGCTTTACCATAAATCATAGTGTCTATCGTTGTATTGCTCCGCCATACATTCAGATATCTCTCACTTTAACCATTTACGGTAGGTACCACCACCACAGAGAGAGAGAGAGAGAGAGAGAGAGGAGCGGATCAGTGCATAAATAAATCAGTCAACTGGCAGGTAACAACCGAGTGAATCGTTAGATATATACACCATTGTAAAATATTATTAGATAGAAAAAATCGTACAAAATATGTTTAAACTGGAGTAACTTTTAGAGAGAGAGAGAGAGAGATGAGCGGATCAATGTATAAATAAATCAGTCAACTGGCAGCTAACACCGACTGGATCGTTAGATATATACGACAATGTATATTATTAGATAGATAGATAGGTAGATAGACAGAAAGATGGATAGATAGACAGATAGATGGATAGAAAAATCGCACAAGACAAGTTTAAACGAAGCAACTTCCAGAGAGAGACAAGGGAAGGTGGGGGGGAAGAAGGACGGGGGTGGCGGTGGAGGTGGGGGGAGAATGTAGACGGAGCTTTTTACTGTTGTGTTCGTATCCATTTCTGACTAATGGAGTTTTTGCCTCTTGGTACAGGAACAAGTGTCTATTCTTTACAATTAGTGATTCACGATACCCTTATAAATTACGGCACTGGGAGTAATATTACCACTATAGCAAAATCTCGTTCTGATACGAGTGATCGTTACAGAGTTAGTGCCAAAAAAACGTGCTTGCACTGTCTCTGAAACCCATAGTAGATAAATAAACGGTCTGATGTCGCTTCCGTTATCAAGTTTGTGTAAAGCGATTGCAAGCAAGCGCGAAATAGGCCAACAATGAGAAGAGTAATGCAAACATCCAAGTAGTTTTATGTTTATCCGCGCAAAAGCTGTTTTTGCAAATGATTACCCTGATCCACATTGTTTCCTAATAGGGCGCAGGAATTTTCGGTGTTAAGACCGATTATAGCAAGTGTAATGCAATCAATTATGCCTTAATGAGATACTACGCGGAGTTCATTCGTCATTAAGCTGAAAGGGATTATTGAACTACCACTGAATAGAAGCTAGAGTGATAGCTTTTAGACTAATAAAACAAAGTGCATATACTGGAAATTAGTGCAGTGCACGTATCGGTAACAGATGATCAGACTGACGTGAAATAATGCCTTCATCATTAATTAGAGACGGGTGGATATGAGATCCTGGATAAATCAATGAATATACCCCCAGCTTTTGCAAGCGCTCCGGTCTGCGCTGTAATTCCAAACCGTTATTCACTACCAGTGCAATGATGAGCCTAGGCTTATTATCACTTTCGTATTAGAATTTGAACTGGGCTTTTGTTCAAAAAAGCAAACTTCTTCCCTTGTTTTTATTAGTTAATATATTAATCTATGCTTAATGCTCGTGTTTGCTCTCATCACTTATGACGTTAAATTTAACAGAGAAGCAGCTTCAAATAAACGCTAATAGGCTACTGGGGTAACTTTGAGTTTTAGGAATGTAGCTGTCATATGGAACAGGCATTGTTCTAGTAGGCCTACTGGTTGATAGCACTCCCGGGACATTAATGAGAATGACATAGCGTTTCGTATGACTTAAGATAGCCTTCAAAAAGTCTGTGAATAATTCTTGATCTAGGGTGGTACTAGTGATATGTTGCATATCCAAAATACTCAACAGATGCTGTAGATTCATTCAACAATTTTATTTTTTTATTTAATTTAATTTTCTTTTATTGTGATATTTAGACCATTTAAAGCTCAGATGGAAGTTCTACCATCAGTCTTACCAGTGTGATTCTGGTAGATATATGGTACTAGATATTCGAAAAAAAATTAAATAATCTAGCTGAATTATTTCGAATAGATTTTAAGTTATAATCAAACCACTGATATAACACACTACTTGTTCTGTCAGTAGAGAGATTTAGAAAGGTAGCTTAGTCATAACAAGCTTTTGAATATCCCGGAAAACAATATACCAAAAGGTTAATAGCCGGTACATGGTTTTTCTGACATTTCTATTTTGATGTAAAGAGGGTTAGGCCTATTCATTCGTTTCTTTACGTAATGCATGTGGGTTGGTGATCGCTAATTATACTCCTGAATTCTCGGCTTGACTGATGATACTGACGTTGCGATACTTTTCTTTCACGGATATTAAAGTAATTTTCAAGGCTTCTGTGTAGACGATACCATAAACTATGCGCACCAAGATCTTATTTCCACGGTTTTCTGTATCGTAACTTCCGTCTTGAACTACCAATAATAATGTAAAATCGTAATCCCCAGTAAACAGTAATAATCACTGGTAAAACTGAAGACTTCTGCCGCCTTTTGCTTGTGTTTTTTGTTTATCATTATGCCTCTTATTTGTATTGATGATGTTAGCAGTATTTTTTGTTTATGCTTTTACGGTCATTCCCAAGGCGCTACTACTAACACGGCGCCATTTTTTAACATAACTACAGTTGTCCTTCCAAAGGCCTAAGAGCTAAAGAAAGCTTTCAGTTATGGTTATCCTCCTAACAGCCTAAGATCTAAAGAAAATTTTAGTTATCCTACTGACATCCTAAGATCTAAAGAATACTAGTTATCCTCCAAATAGCCTAAGAACTAAAGAATACTAGTTATCCTCCAAATAGCCTAAGAACTAAAGAACACTATATTCTGTTATTTTTCCATCTGTCCATCCGCCTGTGGTGTTTTTGTATGGTAACACTGCGTCCCGGGCTTTCGATAGTTACATTCAGCTTACATTTAACAATAATAATATCCTATTTCGAATATTAACGGTGTAATTCGGGTACAGTAAATTATTAAAACACTTTTCAGTTGCAAATGTACACCCAGATATCCTGTTATTTACCTAAAACTTACACATAGCGTAACTATCTAAAGCCCGGGACGCAGTGTTACCATACAAAAACACCACAGGCGGATGAACAGATGGAAAAAAAACAGAGTATAGTTATCCTCCCAATGGCCTAAGAACTAAAGAATGCTAGTTAGCCCCCAATAGCCTAAGAAATACTAGTTATCCTCCTAATAGCTTAAGAACTACAGAATACTAGTTATCCTCCCAATAGCCTAAGAACTAAAGAAAACTTTAGTTATCCTTCCAACAACTTTAGAACTAAAGAAAATTTAACGTTATAGAAAACGGAGACTTGCTCGTTAATTAAAGGTATACTAAAGTTGATGTGTAACTTGTTCTGTGAGTGAACTTTAGTATTACTGGATTAGTGGCATACAGGACCAAAGCTTAGCCCCTGAGTGCGTGTATGGGGGGTTAAATGAAAAGATTTATGGAATTTTATGGAGGCCAAATATTCTTATACCAATTTCAATCAAAATAATAGGTTTCATTTCTTTGGATACCAATTTCCAGATATTTTAATTAATTTGTGGTGTAATTTCATGAATATGGTGCTGACAGCTGAAAAAAAGACCTTTTCTTTAGCAGACCTAAATGCTTTACCAAATTTAAGACTAACCCATTTCCAAAAGAAGCGTGATGTATGGGATTTAGGTACGGGGGTGACGGGTTGGGGCGGGGGGCACAAATTTTGAAACAGGGTCAGTGGCTCAGTGCCACCTTTGACATTGATTCATGTTTACCCTGACCGAAGCGCAGTAGTCTCAAAATGTCCAGAGACAGAAAGATTAAAAGAATCTCAAGTTAGAAAATTATCAATTCACGTGTCCTGCTATAAGATCTTTAGATTAGTCAGCTTTATTGCATTTATTTATTTGTAAAGAACACCATAATATTCTTTGTAAGCTTGAATTACGAGTCAGTGGCCCCTTTGGTGTGGGCTTGTTCCGCACGAATAGGGTTCAGTTTTCAGAGAACTGTGTTTACAATACAATGAATACAATGTTGAAATGTTGTAAATTGTTTAAGTAGAATTAATGAAATGTTTTATAAACAAAGATGCGAGTGTTAGGCCTATAGCAGGTAAAAAATTCTCTTATAGCAAATCGGAGTATTCATAGTGTTAATCTTAGATTTTATTAACTCTTGAATGTGGGAGGTATGTTGTCATCAATAAAAAATGAAAATCAGGAGGAGTGGATTTAACAAGAGAGCTTAAAGAGAGAGCAGAGAAACTGGCTCCAAACTGGATTTTGGTTGCACCAATGACTCACTCAGTAGGTCTAGGTTTCGTCTGTCTAAGTTCAAACTGTCTAGTCATCAGGCGCCATAGATGCCGTTATTTGGATAAGGATAAGTCGGCTACGTAGTTGTCTTTTATTATAGAAGTATATCTGCAGTGTTTATTAAAACGTTGTCATATTAGTCTAGCATAGTATGCATGAGATATTCAGTTAACGAACGATCAAAATTTAGAGATGAAATGGAAGATATTACATGTTTTAAAACAACGACGAATCGAAATGACATTACTCGAGAATTTTATTTCGTCAAAACCACGCCTCGTTGTAAGGAACCTTCTTGGCTTATTAAGTAAATATTTTTTTTTAACAGATGTGGCTGGCTGTGGCCAAACAGAGATAATAAATAATTGTTAGCACCCACCCTTGTTTCGTGCACTTTCAAAATTTACGAAACCACTTATTTTTCTTTACAAAAGAATAAATTAAGATAGTTGTATAAGCGGTAGGTCCAAATTGCCCTGGTACATAGTTTATTTATGTATTCATTTATTTCTTAATTATTTAGAGAACTAGTGGCTGCATGGCTGACAGTCTTAAGTTCAGGAGGTTGCTTATATTATATTATTATTATATTATAAAGAATAATCAGCACCACAAAGTATAACTTTGTTATAAACTCATAAACCTACAACTTGATTGTTCAGAAAGCTAGACAAAGTAGGGTGTTTGTGAAACGGAAGTATTTTTTTCTCTTTTATTTAAAAAAAAAATACATTTTAAAGGTCTTTTTACAATAAATATATAAACGGAAGTATAGGTCTAAATATGAAGTTGCTTTACAGATACGCGTATCCTGCATCCACGTCTCACGTTAATAATTTTTTCCTTGGCATTCCTACTTTGTTTCAGTTGCGTTTTCAAAGGAATTTAATGTAAAAATAAGACTGTATTCTCATTTGTCTTTATTTTACCTTTCATCACGTATATAACATTTTGATAATTGAAATTCTATTACTCTGATCATCGAACTCACTCGTTAAAACGACTTTTCGTTGAAATTATCATCATCATCATTCAGAAGATGAACCCACTTCATAATGAACAAGCCTTGAAATTCAAGCTTCTAAAAAGTACTATAGTTTTCATTCAAAAGAAGTAACAGAAGGTAAAGGGAAGAAAATACAGGAAGAGGAGACCACTTTATTAATCCACAATGACAAACCAAAGACTGTTTTAGGCTCATGTTACATTGACTCTTCTCTAAATGCCCATTCCATCTCTCTTCTCTCTCTCTCTCTCTCTCTCTGGGAGGACATAAATATATATCTCTAGTGGCACCATAGAATATCTCCTTTGTTTTGTGGGCGAAGGGGAGGGGGGGGGGGAGAACTAGTGCATATCCTCTGGCGCCAGAGATGTGCTATATAGGAGCGGCGCCTGGATAAAGATGACCACGCATGCGCTGGAGGCGGGCAGGGGAGGGTGATAAGGGATGAGTTGGGGGCGGGCGAGAGATCTCAGGGTGTTGTTTTGTCGGGGGAGGGGTGTAGTGGGTGTGGGTGTTGGCGATGGAAGAAGGCCTCCGTCGTCTGATTTTATTCAGGATCATGAACATGGGACGTCACTGACCTCTCAAAGAAGCTGGTATGGTGGTTGTCTGGAACGGCGGAATTCCAGTCAGACACACCCACACACACAAAAGCAGACAGAAAGAGAGAGAGAAAGAGAAACTCTCTCTCTCTCTCTCTCTCTCTCTCTCTCTCTCTCTCTCTCTCTCTCTCAGACGATTTTTATGACTTGAAAGAAAAGTTCTTCGGGTTGTCTTGTCTCCATGGGTGTTCCAAAGTCAAGCGTAGGCTGAATGTGTCTAGTCTTATCTTCTTTCCAGTTTTGTGTTCAATCTTGATTTTTTTTTCCTGACAGCACCTTTATTTTCGTGTTATTTCCTTATCTCGGATGTATATATTTTGTCATTCTTTCTGTCCAGTGGCAAACTGAGGCTAACTGTGACATAATATTATTCCACCATTTCATTTTTCTTGCTGGCTTGATTCAGCAAGAGAAAGGAAAGCGGTTTTATCGTCTTGTATTCAGACGGTTTGTTTGGATTTCGTTGTTTAATGTTAACCTGAGGGACTGTTCGTTGTTTTAACTGGTTTTGTACTCTTCTCTAAAAGAAACTACTTTGTTGCAGTTCCACGAATTAATTGTTTTAGCTTTATAGGATTTCCGTCACTCTTAAGACGGCATTGTATATTGTGTTCCTGATCTGACTTATGTGTCCTGGTCAGATCAACATGTATTTTTTTATCATTATATAAATAATAAAGATTATTTACAAATATCGTAATTTCCATTTACACAATAATGTCTTACAGTAATATGTTATATACATACCTGATAATTCGAGTTAATCTCGAGTGTAAAGGACTTCTTTCTTAAATCCATCTGTTACAATTGATTTTAGATTTGTATAGGCCTAAATATTATTATAAAAATCGTTTAACCAGAATAGGCCTACAACTTAACTAAACCTCGCTTCGTGCATACTTTACTTTGGGTTATTAATTAATATTTTCATAGATCTTCAAGTTTCATCAGACTAAAATATTCACGAAAATTTTGAAGATGATTACTGGCTTTCAGATAATATTCAAGACAGTATAGATCCGGTCATCATCAACATTGATAGTGACGAGGAAAACGATCTTTTCCTTGAGACTGATGATGAGTCAAATGTATAAGTGTTCATTTCTTGTTTTTTTTTTTTTCATCCCTCATATATCTATGCTTTCCAGCAATTGGTGATAACATTATTTTGGAAAAGCAAAGCTAATGAATACTTTGATACGAGTATATCAGCTTGGCATGTAGACAATGTCAATGGATTTCTCAAAGTAAGGTTGATTGGTTCATTAATTGAAGTCTGGTATAATTCCAGTGACAAAGTCGCAATGATATTTGTCACATACCTTTTAAGTAACAAAAATACGTACTGGTACTTATAACGTAAATAAATATATAAAACTATAGGTTGAAATATAATAAATATATAAAACTATAGGTTGAAATATAATAAACCTATAGTTTTATATATTTATTTACGTTATAAGTACCAGTACGTATTTTTGTTACTTAAAAGGTATGTGACAAATATCATTGCGACTTTGTCACTGGAATTATACCAGACTTCAATTAATGAACCAATCAACCTTACTTTGAGAAATCCATTGACATTGTCTACATGCCAAGCTGATATACTCGTATCAAAGTATTCATTAGCTTTGCTTTTCCAAAATAATGTTATCACCAATTGCTGGAAAGCATAGATATATGAGGGATGAAAAAAAAAAAAAACAAGAAATGAACACTTATACATTTGACTCATCATCAGTCTCAAGGAAAAGATCGTTTTCCTCGTCACTATCAATGTTGATGATGACCGGATCTATACTGTCTTGAATATTATCTGAAAGCCAGTAATCATCTTCAAAATATCTTGATCTCCTGACAGCGCCAGCCCACGTCTCCCCTGTTACAGCAAGCCTGGCCTCTTCAAGCCTGGCAAAGAGATCAGCACGGGTAAACCGCTGCAACGAGGAGCGCACCTGTCGTTTCGCACACCTGCTCGATGGCGTTGAGCTCAGGATGGGCAGGGGGAAAGCGAACCACTTCATGGCCCCATTCACGGATTATATTATCCACAATGTAAACTGGTTGCCCCTGCATATCTTTAGAAGCTTAGGGCGTGTTGCGTGAGCTGGATACTGTATTTTTCGAGACCTGAGCCAGTTAACCAAATCCTCCTTTTTTGTAGCTGTTGTTGGGCATCGGCTATCTCCTGTCAATTGGCTATGGTATGGGGCGTTGTCTAGCACCAGTACCGAAGGATCCTCAAGCGACGGCAGGAGCTGTGATGTTAGCCACCGAATAAATATCTCTGAATTCATTTCTCCATTGTAGTCGCCGGTTTTATTTTTCGCAGGGAAGCATAAAAATGAATTTTCCCCATAGCATCAGCAACTCGTTCACATGGCCTGTAGGAAAAAAAAAATTTAAATAAACAAATTATATATATGTATATATAGTATGTATATATATATATATATATATATATATATATATATATATATATATATATATATATATATATATATGGCTATGGCAGTATATTGCAATATATCATGTACTTATTAAAGTCATACTTTTCTTACCGAATTATACTAATTTTCAGGCGGTTTCTTTCTTTCTCTCTGTTGTAAATGGTGAAGAGTTTCAGCGCAATTGTAGTTTTGCAATGGCGAGGTACCAAAGCTAACATATTTACCATGACTAAAGTCGAATCTATATGAAATAGTTTCAGAGCTACTACTACAACTGCTGCGATGATTACCTTGGATGTACTAAAATGGCTCGAGGTAGGAGTCGAAGTCGGTGAAATTATTTCTGAATCCTGCTCCAGTCTTGCCCCAATAACATCATTCCAAATATAAAACTCTCTCAAGGAAAAAAATTGTTTTCTATTTATACTAATGTTTTTATTTTATTTTATTTTATTTTATTTTTTTTTAGTCGCAAATCTAAAATTTGTAGGAGTCCGAGTAGAATATCTCTCAGTGAGATTCCACACCCCTGTTTTAAACCTCTTCTATTATGGTCGATAATTTGTGTTAACCATCTAATCATTATCTACCACCATAAAACATTTTATTGCTCTTCCGGCTCATTTTATATGTGCAGTACACAGTCTTTCCTAACAGGGATTTACTCGGTAGCCTAATAACAATGGGAATGAAGGAAAGAAGGCAAGAAGAAAAGGGGGGGGGGGGGCGGAGAGTACTAGGATAGCCATAGGTGTAAACACCGAAGGAGGGTTGGGGGAACCTCTAACCCTGCGTCACAGTTACGTCATTAAGTACCACTTCTTCGAAACGTTCTGAAGGAGGGGAAGAAGTTCCTCTTTTTTCTAAGAGTAAATTAAACGGCTTAATTAAGCACATCTGTCAATTCATTGTACCACCAAAAATTAGGTGGTCAATGTTTGAAACATTCATGCTGTAGTTTCATGGAAATTCATAAGCCGGTTTGTTAGATATTTGGGAAAAACACTATTTACACGGCCTCTGGAAACGATAGTAGGTGAGGCATCCTTTTATTTATTTTGTTTAATCCTAGTCAGTATTGAAACTTGTCAGTAATACGTGTTGGGTAAATAGAGTTTGAGGGTGTTTTGCACCGTGCAAGTCAAAATAGGGGCATTAACAGTTTAGATTAAGGTACAGAGAGAGAGAGAGAGAGAGAGGTGGGGTTTGGGGATGAGAGTAGATTAAAAAAAAATCAAGTCTTTCGTGCACAAAATGCGCTGTGCCATAAATTCAAATTTCCTGTGTTAGATTTATGGGTTCGCCCATTACACGGGATTGACCATTGAGGGGTGGGAATCGTAGTACTAGTGAACTGTCACGTTAACCCGACCCCCACCCCCACACCCCCCATAGTAATTTCAGAAATAGCGAGTAACCTGAATCTCTGGTCACTGATACTGTTCATTTAGTTACAAGTGTTGAAGGTTATATTGGAAAATTATTTTGTACCGTACCTTTATTATTATTATTATTATTATTATTATTATTATTATTATTATTATTATTATTATTATTATTATTATTATTATTATTATTTTGTTGGTTTATCACAGTCCTCCAATTCGACTGGGTGGTATTTATAGTGTGGGGTTCCGGGTTGCATCCTGCCTCCTTAGGAGTCCATCACTCTTCTTACTATGTGCGCCGTTTCTAGGATCACACTCTTCTGCCTGAGTCCTGGAGCTACTTCAGCCTCTAGTTTTTCCTAGATTCCTTTTCAGGGATCTTGGGATCATGACTAGTGTTCCTATGATTATGGGTACAATTTCCACTAGCATATCCTATATCCTTCTTATTTCTATTTTCAGGTCTTGAAAATAGAAATAAGAAGGACAACTCTGGTGTCCCATGGTATTGCGACATCAATGAGTGATACTTTCTTCTTGATTTTGTCTATCAACGTCACGTCTGGTCTATTTGCACGTATCACCCTATCTGTTCTGATACCATAGTCCCAGAGGATCTTTGCCGGATCGTTTTCTATCACTGTTTCAGGTTGGTGTTCGTACCACTTATTACTGCAAGGTAGCTGATGTTTCTTGCACAGGCTCCAGTGGAGGGCTACTGCCACTGAATCATGCCTCTTTTTGTACTGGTTCTGTGCAAGTACCGGACATTCGCTTGCTATGTGGTTTATGGTTTCATTTTTCGTATTGCACTTCCTACATATGGGAGAGATGTTATTTCCATCTATCGTTCTTTGGATATATCTGGTTCTTAGGGCCTGATCTTGTGCCGCTGTTATCATTCCTTCAGTTTCCTTCTTGAGCTTTCCCCTGTAACCATTGCCATGTGTCATCGCTAGCCAGTTCTTTAGTCTGTCTCATGTATTGTCCGTGCATTGGTTTGTTGTGTCATTCCTCTGTTCTGTTTATCATTCTCTCGTCTCTGCATATTTCTGGGTCTTCGTCTACTTTTATAAGTCCATCTTCCCATGCACTCTTGAGCCACTCGTCTTCACTGGTTTTCAGATATTGCCCCAGTGCTCTGTTCTCGTTGTTGACGCAGTCCTCTATGCTTAATAGTCCTCTCCCTTCTTCCTTTCGTGTTATGTATAGGCTGTCCGTATTTGCTCTTGGGTGTAGTGCTTTGTGTATTGTCATATGTTTCCTAGTCTTCTAGTCTATGTTGCGGAGTTCTGTCTTCGTCTATTCCACTATTCCTGCACTGTATCTGTTTACTGGCACTGCCCATGTATTTATGGCTTTTATCATATTTCCGGCGTTGGATTTTGAATTGAGTATCGCCTTAAGTCTCTGCATATATTCTTTCCTGATCGTGTCCTTCATCTCTTGGTGTTTTATATCCCCTCCTTCCATTATTCCCAAGTATTTGTATCCTGTCTCATCTATGTGTTTGATGTTGCTCCCATCTGGTAGCTTTATCCCTTCAGTCCTTGTTACTTTGCCCTTTTGTATGTTGACTAAGGCACATTTTTCTATTCCAAACTCCATCCTGATGTCCCCAGATACAATCCTTACAGTCTGGATTAGGGTATCTATTTCTTTGATGCTCTTACCATACAGCTTGATGTCGTCCATGAACATAAGATGGTTAATTCTGTTGCCTCTTTTCTTGAGTTGGTACCCAGCATCCATCTTCTGCAGTACTTTTGTCACGGGAATCATGGCTACTACGAAGAGTAGTGGGGACAATGAGTCGCCCTGGAAGATCCCTCTCCTGATATTAACCTCTGCTAGTCTTATTCCAGAGCTTGAAAGTATTGTATTCCAGTTGCGCATTGTATTTTTGAGGAAGCTGATGGTGTTTTCCTCTGCCCAATATATTTTCAGGCATTCCATTAGCCATGTGTGTGGTATCATGTCGAAGGCTTTCTTATAGTCTATCCGTGCCATGCTTAGGTTGGTTTTCCTTCTCTTACTGTTCTTCATTATCGTTTTGTCTATCAGGAGCTGGTCTTTTGTGCCCCTACACTTCCTTCTGCAGCCTTTCTGTTGGTGGGGGATGGTGTTTGTATCCTCTAGGTAGTTGTATAGCCTTTCGCTGATGATACCTGTTAGTAACTCCCACATTATTGGTAGGCAGGTGATAGGTCTGTAGTTACTGGCTATATTTCCCTTACTCTTGTCTTTCTGGGCTAAGGATGTTCGTCCTGTGGTCATCATCCACTTAGGCGCATGGTGATTTGTGATACAATGCTGGAGTTGTTCTGCTATTCGTGGGTGTAGGGCCTTGAAGTTTTTGAGCCAGTATCCATGGACTTCATCGGGACCTGGGGCTTTATTATTATTATTATTATTATTATTATTATTATTATTATTATTATTATTATCATCATCATCATCATCATATCATCATCATCACATTCATCTCATCATCATCATCATGCACATCACTATTTCATCATTCATAATTCATCATCATCATCATAATTACTTATACATTATTCATTATTATTATTATTATTATTATTATTATTATTATTATTATTATTATTATTATTATTATTATTATTTTAATTTTATCAAGGAGTCCATCTCTTTTCTCACTATTATTATTATTATTATTTTATCAAGGAGTCTATCACCTTTCTCACTATGTGCACTGTTTCTAGGAGCACACTCCTTCCCATGAGTCCTGGAGCTACTTTGGCATCTATAGTTTTTCCAGGTTCCTTTTCAGGGATCTTGAGATTGTGCCTATTATTATTATTATTATTATTATTATTATTATTATTATTATTATTATTATTATTATTATTTCGTTAGAAAGAGTGGCACTCTACTATATGCTACTAGGTTTGCGTAGGAGAAGGTCTTCATCCAAGATATTATTATTATTATTATTATTATTATTATTATTATTATATTATTATTATTATTATTCAGAAGCAGAACCCTCATTCAATAGAGCAGCGTCCATTGGGGCCCTAGCTGTACCAGTTTCATTTATTTTACTGTCCCTCCGTTCATATTCTCTTTCTTCCATTTTGCTCTCAACTCTCATAGTGCAACTGCGAGTTTTTCCTGCTGTTACGCCTTTCAAACCTTTCTACAATCAATTTCCCTTTCAGCGCCGGATGACTGAGCTCATAGGTGCCAGCGCTTGTCCATCATTGGCCTAAATTTCATATTCTAGCGCCTCAAAAAAATCTTTTCTCAATGAGAGAGAGTTCACGTGAAAATGATCAGTCTTTGGGAAACTGAGAGAAAAGGTGGTTTGGAAGGTGTAACAGGAGGAAAACCTCTTTAAGTTGCAATATGCAACACTTTTCAGGAGAGGGTTCAGGACAGCAAGATGGAAGAAAGGGACTATAGACAGAGGTACAGTAAAAGGAATGAAAAGGGTTGCAGCTAGGGGTCCAAGGAAGGGACGCTGCGAAGGACTTTCAGTAATACCTGCTATAGTAGATTCACATCAGCCGTGCATCTGATGTCTAGGTCAGTCCCTTACGACGCTCCTGATTGGCTGTTGATGAGCCAATCACAGGGCTGGAAACTCTCAGTTTCTCTCGAGAGTTCACACAGGTAGGATGCATGTTCCACCTCTTCTGAGGGATACGTCTTTCAAAAGCATCCCTCAGGAGAGGGGGAACATACATCCTGCCAATGCGAACTCTCGAGAGAGACTGAGTTTCCAACACTGTGACTGGCTTATCAACAGCCAATCAGGAGCGTCGAAAGGGACTGGCCTAGACATCAGATGCACGGCTGATGTGAATATACTATAGTGTACCTCACTGACGGCGCCAGAAGGATTGCCAGGTACTGCCAGAACGGAAGTGAAATTTGGATAAAGATGCACTAACAGCAGCAGCAGCAGTGATACGAAAAAAAAAAAAAAAAAAAACTTTTTGCAAAGAACAACACTGCGAGACGGCTTCTTCGTGGTTGGGCAGAAGTTCAGAAATTAGAAAACTCTCCACACAAAGAAAACTTTCTGGCAACCTAATGAGATTGATCCAACGGAATATTGTTAGTCATATTGTTAACAACATAACAATGGAAAAATTCAAAGGAGTGAATTCTTAAGTTTAGTTTTTGGGTTTATTAGTTTTCGAGGTTAGGTTTTTGGTCAGTTTTGTAGCGAATTTCCAGGTCGCTATGAAACTGGACAACTAAAGAGGATATGGAATAGAAAAAATTTAAAAAAGAGGCGCATCATTACTGTTGACATTTACCTGGGTCCATTATGCCATTATGAAGTCTTGGTTTCTTTCCATTTATTTAGTTGTATTGATGGGTTTGCTAATACAAAAGGTATTTATAATGATGAAATATATATATATATATATATATATATAATAATATATATATATATGAACGCACCACAGGCCCCATCAGAATGTAAAATCGATGCAGTTAATGGGAATATGCTTCATCTATTTTAATGATATAATGATAGACACCTGACGAAAAAAAAAGACAGAATCTTGTGACATAAGACAAATGGAAGGAGGAGGCAGGTGATGATATATATGAGAAGCAGAGGGAATAGGAATGAAGCTGTGAGCTATTATGAGGCCGACTGTCTCTCGGGTTCATAATCTCCGCCCAGTACTTGTGAAAAAAGACCTTACATGCATTTAGTTCGTTTTAAGAATCATGTCCAAAAATGATAATAAAGTGTTTTGTCATCAATGTAATAGAATACAATCAAAATGACTCCTTTTAAGAAGAAAGTGGTGAGGAGATAATCCCCAGATAACTAGTGAATGGTAATTTGCATAACTTGAATTGAAAAGTCAGTTCTAAACCTTGGCACTATAAGCAGTATATGTCATGATTTTTTTTATTCATAAGACGTGTGATTGTTTTGTGTTTTCTAATTACTAAATGAGAGCAAGATGGAAATGCGTCATTAACTCGAGAACTTTTATTTTCTTGTGGCTTCAATCATAATGTCTATTGAATCCATTGTTTAATTTTCCTATAGCAAACATACTCATGTAATCACACACACATTATATTTATATATATATATATATATATATATATGTATATATGTGTGTGTGTATATGTATATGTATATATGTATATATATGTATGTATATATATATATATATGTACACATATACATACATATATATATATATATATATATATATATATAGAATATATCTATAATATATTTATATATGTATATATACATATATATTACACACACGCAATCGTAATAGCCACAATACCCACTTAACTTCTTGAATTCTTTGCTCTTTTTTGGATACGCCTGTCACTACAATAAAGTGCAGAGGGCATTGTGGTTATTACAATTGCATATGTATCTAGTAAAAGACGTGACCAGTAGATTCTACATAATATTATATTATACACATAGTATATATATATATATAAATATATTATATATATGTATATTATATATACGTATATGTGCGTATGTGGTTATGTACATACATTTATGTAATTATGATATGAAATATCTATAAAATATTTATCATGATTAATTGCTGTAAATATTCCACATTTTTTCACCCATGGTATACAGTGAACGTGAATGAGAGAGTGCACAAGCCTCTGTTAACACTTGTTACATTGGCAACTGCTTTGAGGTTTTCTTCCTGTTACACCTTTCAAAACTTTAATGTCAGTTTAATTTTTGGCTTTGAATGACCTCGTAGGTTCGAGCGCTTGGCCTTAGGCCTAAATTTTACCGTCCATTTAGTTTTAGATATATATCTATATATATATGTATATGTATATATATAGTATATATATATAATATATATATTATATATAAACACACACACACATATATATATATATATATATATATATATATATGTGTGTGTGTGTGTGTGTGAGTGTGTGTGTGTATGCGTCCATAAATTCCGTGTTCCTACGTCATGTATATTCTTCGTTAAAGTGATGAAATATCGCAAGCTCTTTCGTTGATATATCACAGAAGACGAGCGTAGGATTCATTAATTAAATCTTGTCGTTAACCAAGATACCTCGAAGAATTTTTTAAAAAGAAGGGAAGACGATTAATCAGCTTTATCTCTGAAAAGGTTCTTGTGTTCAATCGCTGCTTAGAAATGTCGATTGAGTTTTTGCAGTCTTTAATGATGGGATACTATACTTCATTTGACATGTATGTGACGCGAAGTAAGTCATTCTAGTTGCTAAAATGTCTGGTGTGTAGAACAGTGCGAATGTATACATACATACATACATACATGTTTAATGGGTGCACATGCTTAAACAGATTATTATCAGTAATGACATTATTTGTACATAAATACATGCATACTTTCATAGATACATACATACATATTTGTGTATTTATGTATGTATGTGTGTATAATGTCATTACTGATAATTTTCTTAAGCATGTGCACCCATTCAACATGTATGTGTGTATGTACGTACGTATGTATGTATGTATGTGTAATGACATTATCTTCACTTTAAACGATACATTTTGTATTGCAGGACCTTTAAGATTCTCCCATAACAATAAAAAAATAACTTTATTCTATTTTCATTTTATTTCATTTTTTGCAATTGCAATCTCCTTAAGATATATCATAACTAATGAAAATATATTTACATTTTTATTTTATTTTATTGATTTCCATCCTCATTAAGATTCCTTCATAATAACTAGAATATCTGTAAATATTAAAGTCTGCAAACCATTTCGTTGATATTTCAGCATTTCTCTCGTCACTCCATTTGTAATATTCAGTTTTGATCCACCGAAGACTTCGTAGACTTAGCTAGGAATAGGATTTTCCCAAAGGATCTTGGTGAAATATTGTACTCGAATCTCGTGCTAGGCAGATTCAGTGATTGAAGGATTGCCAATGCATCCTTGGGGCCTTGGAACTGCAGGATTAAAAGATTTAGTAATCAGGTTCAAACGTGTGTGTTTGTATGTATTTATATATATGTATGTATATGCCAATATATACTACATATGTACACACATGAGACTAAGGAAAGTATGATCCCTGGAAATGGCGAATATTCTTTTCAGCAAAATATGTCCATTCAAGATTTCTCATATATTTCATCAGTAGTTGTCGTAGTGAGGCTTAAGTGGGTTGTATTAAGAGGATATTTAAGTACGTGGAGATATATCAATCGACTCTGTGGTAAAATAAGAAGTAAATTAATTATTTACTGTAAATATTGACGCTCATATTCAACCGCACATATATGTGAATGAATTTAATGTAAGTATTGACGCTCGAAAAACCAGAGATATGTGAATGAACCACAATTCGTACGTATACGTAAATAGAGGCATACTTTAGTATGCGTAAATACAGCGTATGCCATTCAAACACGAACTCGAGAAAAAAATGCGAGTAATTATGTATGAAATATGTAGAAGTCAGGGTTAATGACACGGGACAAGCGCGAATTACCCAGAGGGCTTAGCTAGCTTTTGTTATGACGTCAGAGAGAGAGCCACAATGACGTCAAATCACGCGCAAAATCTGAAGTTGATTTTGCAGGCTGTATTCAAAATACTTCGCAGGAGAAGCTATCTTCAGGACACTTTTCTCCCCCCTGTTCCAGTTTACTGTGCCATGGCGTCTCCTTCAGAGAGAAATGTATAACTCGGCTTTCACATAGGCCTAGTTGGACATAAAATCTTTCTCCAAGTGGTCTTCACAATACGTTTTATCATCAACGCTTTTGCTCTCGATTTCCCTCCTGTGCCAAAACGGCATTCTTCTGAGAACCGCCTGGTGTCTGATTAATAAGACATGTTCATCCATTAAGCGAATAATTAATTATCTAACGAATTATCTCTACCAGTGATTCGTCTGGTTTTCATGAGCTGGCTACCACGAATTCCCGCGCGCTTGATGTTCATAAACCGCGTTTTTTTTAATGTGTTCAATACGACTGTCATTTCAACGCTTTGTTCGACTAGTTGAGTATGCATAAGTATCTCGCATTATCTGTTCGCCTAATTACTCGGTACATAAAATACCGATGAATAGAATCGTCGATCTCGCCAGCGTCTAGTACAAAATATAGTTTGCCCTTGGAGTAGTGTCGACCCTGCCAGACGTAGGAGGAAAGTAGCTTGATTTTTCAAGAAACTGGATGGCAGCTTCTGATATAATTAGATATATCAAACGACGTTATTGTTATATTATTCAATGTTGTTTAATATTTTCGTAAAGGCTTAGTCATGTTTTAATGAGTTGCCTTACTATAGGCGGTACGACGTTTGCACGAAGCCTCTGGCAAGCAGCAGATCGATAGGGTTAGGGCTGCCAGAAAGCCTCATTTGTGCGTGAGTTGCTGGTGTGTCGCCACTGCTGCGGGATCTACGTCCTGTCAACCTCCCTGCCGTCTTATATGGTCGCGTGAAAAGTGTGTCGGTGTTAACGTGGTCGGTTCCACAGTGTATATTTAAGATTCCCAAAACCTCTTTATATATAATAATAATATATATAAACCTGTCGAGAGGAAAAATAATTTTAAAAAGTCTAATTCAGGCATCTTGTTTGGGGGGTGGAAGAAGTTGTCTAACCAGAAAATTAAAAGCAACGTCTTTCGAGGAAGTGTGTTAAAGGAGAATAAAGGAGAGAGAGAGGGAGTGTGTGTGTGTGCGTTCGTAGTAAGGCACACTCCTCCCACTCGTTGTGAGAAGTTTTTTTTTCTGTTGTTGTTGTTATTGTTGTTATAGAGGAGAGAGAAAAATGTGGCTCCGTCGATGCAGAGCATTGGTTTTATTATTCATCTCCGTCGGCTGGCACTCGGCTGTGGAGGCCGACGTCGTCGGCAACGCCGCCGACGACCCCATAGGCTGTTCGCCGGCTTTGCAAATCCTGCTGCAGCAGAACATCGTAACCCAAGAACATCTCTCACAGCTACCCAGCAACGGTGAGTAAGTATACCTATCTCTCTCTCTCTCTCTCTCTCTCTCTCCCTCCACCCGCCCCCCCCCCCCCCCCTCCCATCATATATACCTGTATACCTGTCTTCTATCGTCGTCTCATGCCTACCCTCCGCCCACCTCCCCCACCCTCTCCGCCTTCCTCAGGTATTCTCCTCTCGGCCTCCCCCCCTCCCGATATAGACGTCCCAATGCCACCACGACCCACAGTCTCTCTCTCTCTCTCTCTCGACGCACCTGTAATTTGTTTAGGAGAGCTCATTTCGCCGATGACAGCCAGTGTGGCTCTGACCCCTCCCTCCCGTGCCCAGCCTTCGTAAATTTGGGGGCATAGTAGGCTTATTTTCTGAAGAGGGTATTGTACTCCTGGGTATATACTACTGACGTTTTACATTATGATACGCGTTGCCGTGGTCATTGTGGCCGCTCAGAAATTTCGGGGGGAGGGGTGAATAGGGTCTCCTGGAATATGGGTACTATGCGGGGACTCTGAGAAATATGATATATATAATATATATATATATATTATATATATATATATATATATGGATAACCTTTATATTTCAGCCAATCATATATTATAGATATAAAATATATATATATATATATATATATATATATATAGGATATATTATATATACTTACGTATATATATAAATATATATATATTTAATTATATAATATATATATATATCAAATATTATAAGTATATATATATATATATATATATATATATAGTATATATATATATATATATATATATATAAACATACACACACACACACACACACACACATATATATATATATATATATATATATATATATATATATATATATATATATATATATATATATATATATATATATACAGTACATCCATTTACGCATGGGTCTAAACATTTTAAAACTTTTGCATACGATGTGTGTAAGAATTTTATATATATATATATAATGATATATATATAATCATATCATATAATATTGTATTGGGATATATGTGCATGTGCAAATATAAAATTTAAAAAATTGCATGCAAAAGTTTTAAAAGCATAAATTACATTTTTTAAGTATGACACTTCATCTCGATGTTGTTGTTAATATTCAAGTTTGCTCTTTTTTTTTGTCTTTTTTTTTTATTATTCAGTCGAGGGAGTGACCCATCCCCCTTAAAGGACGTGTCCCACTCGTTGGATTAGACCCAGGAACTATCATTCGTCCGTGTTTGAGTTGCACTTAGTTTAACCGATGTGGTTTATTATTATTATTATTATTATTATTATTATTATTATATTATTATTATTATTATTCACAGTTAATGCGTATTTTTCAAGGCTACTTAAATGGGGTTATAACCCAATTTTAGAAATAAATAAAGATAGGTTCGTAACGCGAAGGTCAACCACAAAAAGAATATAGGCTCAGGGCCATGGACACTGTACCAAATCAACGTCCGTAACTGCACGGAAGGGAGGAGAGGGGAGGGGTGGGAGGGGGTCGGGGCGGGGGTCGGGGGGGGGTGGGGGAGGTGTTGGAATTTTTGCACTTTATAAGGAATTAAAAAAGTTTCAACTTGAGATACTTTTTTTTTTTTTTTTTGCGGCAGGTGGCCAAATTAAAAAAGTGAAAAGTTGGTCTTTTTGATGGTGGACAAGTTACCTTAATATTGTTGGGAGATGACACAGCTACCTAGGGATGTATATATATATATATATATATATATATATATATATATATATATATCTATCTATATATATATATAATAATATATGATATATATATATCTATATATATATAATATATATTATAGATATATTAGATATATATATATATATATATATATAGATTATATTATATACTATATATATATATATATATATATATATATATATAGATATATATATATATATATAAATATATATATATATATATATATATATATAAAATATAATGACACCGAGGTCCCTTGTAAACCTATCGTCTGACGCCAGCTAATGATTAAATTCAAGTGCATAATTGTGATTTTAAGCATCTGTAATTAAAGATGATTAAAGATAATGAGAAAATTACCCATTACAACATTGCCAGTGCATAGTGTGAGTTCTGTATGTGTTTGGCGTGATTTCAGGATTAGTTTTGTATAGAGATGACTGCTTGAATTGCATTGTGGTCAGATTATTTAGGGTAACAAACAAGTGTAGGCCTAGGTGGTTTGTGTCCTTCGTTAAAGTGGGTAATTGAACACATATGTACGCGTTATGTGATATATATTGTTTATATGTTATGTTTGATTTATTTACAATGTATATTTACAATATATATATAGTATATATATATATATATATATATATATATATATATATATATATATATATATACGAGGACTTACGGGGAATTGAATAGCAGTGACTGACAGTAAGTTCCCTGCCAATTAAAAAAAATGGATATGAGTGAAACTTGAGTCAAGTTGAATTATCCAAACAGGTGTTATGTAAATAATCATTCATATATGATGTAGGTTAAATCCGTCATGGGAGGAATATCACATCATTTTTGGGTAAATGTCAAGTTAAATATCTTAGCTGAGTGATTCCACTACTTTTTTATTGGTGCGTGCACAGTTCTGCTGATTGATAAACAACGAAAATCAACTAGGCCTACGCTAACCGTGGAACAGATATTCATAGTCCAATTTTATAGTCAATTTTCGTTTCAGCGCTGCTTGACCTCGTATACGGCTTAGTTTGGCCTTTGGCCTAAATACTATATTCTAATATTCTATTTTATTTTAGCAGTGCCTTCAAAGTGTTTTTATGACAAAATTCCCAGAGCAACTGGAAAATTTAAATTCAGCCCACGATCCTATGATACCCGGTGGTTGCTGTCGAATACATTTTAAAAGATTTACATTAATATTTTTGTTGTTGAATAAAATTATTATGCTGCAGCTGACAAGGGCTGTCTGGTGTGGTGTGCGCCATCTTGTGAATAAATATATATAATTTTTATATAAGTGTGAGACCTTCATAGGTAATAGTGGGTACCACATGTAGTTTCATTTCTTTGTTTATATGGTTACTGGTATTTTTTTTCTTTTATTTCCCTTAATACGTTTATCATTTAACAGCGTGTTTCATTTTCCTTATTTGGTCTGTGGAGGCCGTAGGATTCTGTTTCTTAAACTATGGCCGAAGATTGGCTAATATAATAATATAATAATGTTGATGATAATAACTAGAGCTTAAGTCTCTCTCTCTCTCTCTCTCTCTCTCTCTCTCTCTCTCTCTCTCTCTCTCTCTGTGAAGATTGGCTAATAATATAATAATAATAATAATATTGATGATATTAACTACACCTTAATTCTCTCTCTCTCTCTCTCTCTCTCTCTCTCTCTCTCTCTCTCTCTCTCTCTCTGCAGATTGGCTAATAATAATAATAATAATATTGACGATAATAACTAGAGCTTCGTGTCTCTCTCTCTCTCTACTCTCTCTTTGTGAAGGTTGGCTAATAATATAATAATAATAATATTGATGATGATAACTACAGCTTAAGTCTCTCTCTCTCTCTCTCTCTCTCTCTCTCTCTCTCTCTCTCTCTCTCTCTCTCTCTCTCTCTTTGTGAAGATGGGCTGATAATACAATAATGATATTGACGATAATAACTAAAGCTTAGTCTCTCTCTCGCTCTCTCTCTCTCTGATATTACACAGCTAACACGGCAAGCTCTTTCCCCCCAGTACGTGCCTTCATCCAACCTTGCACGACGTATGCACGACGCTCGGCTGAAGCCGTCATCATATTGCAATGACGGAGCAATAACGCTAGAGTTACGACCAGCTTATTCAGAGGTGGATGAATGTGCAATTAGTTGACCTTTAGACCAATGTCTCATATATATATGTATATATATATATATATATATTATATATATATATATATATATATTATATATATATAGTAACCAGTACTGTGTATGTGTGCGTATGTAGTATACTACCTGTTCATAAGTTACAAAGCGACTGGAACGAGGGAGGGGGGAGGGGAGGGGTGGAGAGGGGGATGGTAGGAAATGCATAATTCGTATATTCAATTAACGGTATAAAAAATGTCATATCGGTGATGTCAGTCAAAATGCTCTGCGGTAAAGGACGAGACCTAAATGCCTCAACATTGGGATGTTTGGTGTGGAATCTCTCTCTCTCTCTCTCTCTCTCTCTCTCTCTCTCTCTCTCTCCTGCTCTCTTTCAATGTTAAAATTAACGTTGCACATTTTTCTGTGTTGATAGACCAAATTCTCTCCCTCTCTCTCTCTCTCTCTCTCTCTCTCTCTCTCTCTCTCTCTCTCTCTCTCTCTCTCATATGAAAATTAACGTTGCACATTTTTCTGTGTTGATAGACTTGATTCTCTCTCTCTCTCTCTCTCTCTCTCTCTCTCTCTCTCTCTCTCTCTCTCTCTCTTTTTCATGTGAAAATTAACGTTGCACATTTTTCTGTGTTGATAGACCTAATTCTCTCTCTCTCTCTCTCTCTCTCTCTCTCTCTCTCTCTCTCTCTCTCTCTCTCTCTCTCTCTCTCTCGGAAGAATAAAATAAACAAATAAAATGACGCTGAAGAATTATTATTTACATGCACACAAGGGGAGTAGGCCTATATATCTGAACTAAATCAATTGAATCTTATCGCATCACATATAATTTATCTGGCATAAGCACGCCATTACATGCGAGGTAATTTAGTTTTTATCAGGATATTGAAATATTACTGTGATTTCGTATACTGTAACCATTTAACCGTGCATACCTACAGGTGTCCATGAGGTTAAAGCGAAGGATTATATATATATGTACGAAGCCATCTGTAGCACCTCGTTCGTGCTTATGCAGGTGTAAAAACACGAGTGTCAGCTTCTCCTCCTTCCGTAAGAAGCTTTTCCTCAGTGGTGGCAGCTCTGTAGAGCTTCATTTAATTCTCTCTGGTTGTGGTGGTTAGGTAGATGCTCGCCTAGGCGATTGTTCAGTTGCTGTCATTTTTCTCCTTTCTTATATTTCGTTCTAAGTGCTTGTATGATTGAGTTCCATATATACATTTCGTATTATAGAGTTTGATAACTTGACGACCGGTTACTTCATAAGCGAAGCCAGTAAAGATGCTACCTACTTTTGACGCGTTATCTAAGCGTCACCTAGTACTCTGAGGTGGCTAGTACTACCTCGCACTAAACACCTTATGGCGAATGTGAAGTAGACGGCCGTACGAATATATCGTTTCTTATTATTTTATAGACTATATAAACGGTGTTTAGTACTAGCACTTATAGGTGACGCGTAGGTAGATAATCCAAAGTAGCACCATTATACTTTAAAACGTAATTAAAAAGTGTATATGACCAGAGGTGTTTGAATCCCTCTACGAAGCTACATTAAGTAATTGCTTGTCTTTGAAAACCAATGTTGAAAGTAAGGTAAATGTCAGAGGTTGTAGGCCTAGTCAGGGAGGGTATATAGCCTAATTTCCAGTGAATTATAATGGTTGAATTATGAATATACAGCTTTTGGAATGTTGTATTGGCCACATGTCATAACAGCCCACCATATTGCAGATCATCTTGGGCACACTACAAGTAAACATTGTAATGCAACTGCAATTCGTCTCAGAATCAGTGACATAGTTCTAAAAATAGCTTTCAAAAACAATAACTTGTCTCCGTAGGGGTGGGTGCGTGGTTGTAGTGCTAGAGGTGCACTGTAAGCATTACTTAATGTTCTCTGCAGCTTCCCTTCGGCCCCTAACTGCGACCCCTTTCATGCCTCTTACCGTGCTTCTGTGCATATTATTTTTTTCTAATTTATTCATAGTTCAACTGCGAGGTTTTCCTCATGTTTCACGACCTTTCAAACCTTTTTTATTATCAACTTTCGTTTCAGCTATTTGAAATTCTGTATATATATATATATATATATATATATATATATATATATATATATATATATATATATATATATTATATATATATATATTATAGTATATAACTGAATCACGAAAATATGAAACGTGACAAATATACTATATAAATGAAGACAAAATTCCACGAAGGAAAGAAAGACTAAGGATTTCTGCAACGGGCCTTTCGACGCCTTTTCTGTTTCCCTCGTGAATTTTGTCTTTATATACTATATACATATGCATGTGTGTATATATTGATATTTATTCATGATATGTAAATAAACATTTCATTTTCATAAAAAACTAATAACGGACCTTGTGGTATTAAGATAGCTCAGGGTCTTAGTGCCCGTTTTAATAATGCCCGCATCTTGATTTATTTACTTATTTTTTATGCGAGGTTGATATATAATCCGGTCAATGAAGCTGAGGTCTACTCGGGAAGGTATAATATATATGGCAGACGTCGTTAAAAGGAAACTATGGTGTTTTAATAGCCATCCCACTACGCTATAGAGATCGCCAGAAATTCAGGTTTATATAAAAAAGAAAATAGATAATGACCACAACCTTATATGACCTCTTAGGGGGCCAATGTTATGTGCACTATAGGCACTACGTGAGGTTCTTTGCTGCGTACCATAGGCCCCTAGCTGCAACCCCTTCCATTCCATTTTACTGTACCTCCTTTCATATTACCCTTATTCCATCTTACTTTCCACACACTCAATAATTTTTTCATAGGTTTGTTCTTCTGTCACATATTTAAAAAACCCCAGTTTCACTTTCAGGTCCGAGTGACCTCGTAGGTCCCAGTGCATGGCTTCTGGCCTACTTTTTGTATTCCATTTATATGTATAAATGTATTTGTGTGAATTGAGAAATTTTAAATTGGCGAAGATTGACAGTTTTGGTGACGTATTTACTCTTTAGCCAAAGTCCAGAGGTGTACGTATACCTATCTATATATAATATATATATATATATATATATATATATATATATATATATATATATGCTTACGATATCAGAGCAAATGTTATGTTCATATTGCAAAGATCCGAGACCAGAAGCCATGACGAACCTACATAGTAGTTTAATGACTCATTAATATAAGCTTAGATTTGAACTGTGTAGATGACTGTGACACTTGATAATGCGTCATGTTAGGCATTTCTCTCTCTCTTTCTCTCTCTCTCTCTCTCTCCTCTCTCTCTTTTATATATATATATATATATATATATATATATAATATATATACATATAATATATATACATATGTATTTCACTCGGAAGAAGTCATGATATCTTAACAAGTTCCTATTAGTACAAAGAACATAGATCCTTGCAGACACGAGCTCTCTCTCTCTCTCTCTCTCTCTCTCTCTCTCTCTCTCTCTCTCTCTTTCTCTGACATTCGAAAAGGATTCCAAACATTCTCTAACATTCAGATATTAAGCTCTAAATGTCAATGTTCTGGTAGTGTCGTTTCAATTTGGAGATAAATGTTTCTAACATTCTGAGTTGATGTTGATTCATCGCTTTGAAACTGATGTTTATAAGTGGATATTATTCACACCTATTAATGTTTTCCTTTCAGTCATTATTAAAGTTTTTTTTTCCAAATATATCAATTAATCATTCACACTTATGGTTTCCTTGCTTATATAGTCATTAAAGCTTTTTTGTAATACAGCAAATCATTATTCAATATAATAAATTTTAGTTTTGAAATATTTTTTTTTCTAATATATTAATCTAACATTCACAGCTATTAATGTTTTCCTTGAAGTCGTAACATATTTTTTCAAATATATCTATATATTATTCACCCTTGTTAATGTTTTTTTTGTGGTAAAATATCTTTTCAAATTTATATATCATTCACGCTTAATTGTTTTCCTTTTAGTTGTAAAATATTTTTTCAAATTTGCCTATTCACAATTGTTAATGTTTTCCTTTTAGTCGTGAAATATTTTTTCAAATTTGCCTATTCACAATTGTTAATGTTTTCCTTTTAGTCGAAAAATATTTTTTCAAATTTGTCTATTCACAATTGTTAATGTTTTCCTTTTAGTCATGAAATATTTTTTTAAATTTATCTATTCACAATTGTTAATGTTTTCCTTTTAGTCGTGAAATATTTTTTTTAATTTATCTATTCACAATTGTTAATGTTTTCCTTTAAGTCGTAAAATATTTTTTTTTTCAAACATATCAGTCCATCAGTCACACTTATTAATGTTTTCCTTTTAGTCGTAAAATATTTATTTTCAAATTTATCAAATTTTTATTCACGCCTATTAAAGTTTTCTTTCTAGCAGTAAGATTTTTTTTTTTCAAATTCCTATATCAAACATTTGGCCTGGGAGTGAGGTAAACGAAGGTGGGTTGGGCTGGGCGGGTTGGGGGAGGGGGTTAAATATTTAAATGCAGTGCAAAAGCCCTTTTAGACTTCGTAAATTAAGAACGGATAAAATGTTTACTAAATCACGTGACTGTAAATTTAGAAAGGTTGTTTGTTCTTTCTGATTTTGCTGTTGTCGTGAAAGTCGAAACGTATGTGAGCATCAAAGAGACATTTGTGTTTAATTTCATGCCTGTGGTCAAGTGTGTGCATATATATATATACATATATATATATATAATATATATATATTATATATATATATATATATATAATATATATTGGATATATATATACTATACATATATAAGAGATCCTCACGTGAAAATGAAAAAACAAAGGAGGTACCAAGACTTTCAACTGTTATTCCAAAGATGACTTGGAATAAAAGTTGAAAGTCTTGGTACCTCCTTTCATTTTCACGTGAGGATCTCTTATATACTTCACCCACGGGACCATTGTGGAATTGCAAGATATATATATATATATATATATATATATATATATATATATATATATATATATATATATATATATATATATGCAACTGTAATAGCCAAAATGCCCTCTTAACTTCCTGAATTTGGGCTATTACAGTTGCTTATGCAACTAGTAAAGTAAAAGAAAAAAGTGACCAGTAGATTCATATATATATATATATATATATATATATATATATATATATATATATATATATATATATATATATATATATATATTCATTTCATATGGGCATGCGGATATGAGAGCACCCTGCACTAATCATCTACATATGTAAAGAAGCTGAAACGGGTATATAGAGTAGTGCCCGGTCTCTGCTGCCAAGAACAACTGACAGGCAGCTTGGCACTGAACTCCGAAGAGTCGATTGGCTTGGCTGCTACCGCAGGGGCAGCTGAATTGGCCCATCGGGAATTCGTGGCTGTGATCTTCGTGACAGCTGATTGCTTCAATTGGTGTAGTTGATGGGCTTTAGAATGAATTGAGTCAGCTGGTCGAACTGATAGACAGTGGATACACTTACACTTCAGTACTTGCAATTGGTAAAATTGGGATAGTCTCTCAGGTGTTCAGCTATCCTGGCCTGGTGGCTGTGATAGTACGGAGTGAAATCTGTTCAGTCTGCTTCAGCTGCTGAAGCCTCAAGGAAGTGATGGGATTGTGGTGACGTTCTGCAAAGGGTTGGAACGTCCCGGGAAGACCATTATCAGATTTTGAAGTGAATTGGCACACCGGTACAGGAGTTTTACGAATTTTTGTGAATTGAGTTATTGGCAGAAATAGTAGTAGATTTTGAGGCATATTTAAGTTTGGAACCCTTATTTTTTACGTTGGGATGTTTGATAACTAAGTTTTTTTTGGTGCTACAAAAATAGCCAAAATCCTGATGGAAAAAAATTGACAATCATTAAAAATAAATATTTTTCTTTTTTTTTACTAAATTATCAGCCCGCAAAACCTTGTGCTGATCTGAATTTTTGTTAACCCCTTTTCATTGTTATTAGAATTGCTTTCAATAATCAGGCTTCATTCAAATACGTCGTGAAGAGTTACGCTGTTAAAGCCAAGTAAAAATGCTCTTGTGATGTGAATCCAGCCTATTCATTCCCACCGGCTTTTGTTTTGAGTGATCCGTTTCTTTATTGTACTAAGGTGATCTCTATGGGTTGCGGAATTTTTACAAAATTGTCTCTGTTGGTGCTTCTGTCTATGGAATTGTACATAATAGGGTTATATATTATTTTATTAACAGTTGATACGGATGGTATGTCATTTTTCATTTCTGAATTCGTGTTATTTTCCATTCATAAAAGGTGAATTTCATTCATAAAGAAAAACTGCTTCTGTCAATCTGTAGCTCTGAGCTGACGTGTAAAGTTTTGTCACCCTCAATGAAATTGTATATATATATATAATTTTATTCACAGTTTAAACAGACGGTATATCATTTTTCATTTCTGAATTCGTGTGACTTTCCATTCATAAAAGGTAAATTTCATTCATAAAGAAAAACCGCTTCTGTCGATCTGTAGCTCTGAGCTGACGTGTAAAGTTTAAGAGTTATAGGACTGTAGAGGCTTGTCAAGCCCCGTGGTTTGGGTTTATGCCTCCCAGATTGCTTCCCGGATGCATCACAGAGATTATTACTCGTTCGTTACTTTAGGCCTAAAAACGAAATGTCATTACCGGTGAGTCACAAAATTATGTTTTTTTTTTTTTTTTTTTTATATATATAACTCGGTTCACTTTCTTTTTATTAGATGCTGTTAAGTTATCCTAGGTTTATATATCTGAAGCGATTATGTCATGGTTTTTTGGTTTGAAAATTTGGAAATATGGATCAAATATTGCATTTTCATTTATTTGCAGTTTCAGATTATCCTTATATATATATATATATATATATATATATATATTATATATATATATATATATATATATATATATATAGGCTACGAATTTTACACTTATCTTTCAACACTGAAGGCTGGGAATATACTGAAATATAAGAATAAAAATAATAATATAATTATTATTATAATAATATCATTTATTTATTTATTATTATTAATACTGGAAGGAGACCCTCTTTCAAATAAGTATTGTTGAAAGATATTGCTGCATCAGCTCCATTTAACTTGTATGTAGTCTTCTCTATTTTTCTAATAACTGCCTTTTCTTTGCTATTACTCGCCAGTTGTAATAGCAGAGAAGAAACAGTTATTAGAAAAAATAGAGGTGACTATTTACAAGTTAAATGCAGCTGATGCAGCAATATCTTTCAATAATAATAATAATAATGATAATAATAATAATACTATAGCTGTTTCAACGGCATTCGATTTATATAGAATCTTCTCAATTATTCTTATTATCTTTTTCTCGTCAGCATGTAGCTGGTGTATTAGGTTTCCTAAGGACATGTAAAGATTTAATTTGTCTTAGGCTTATTCCTCTAACGTGTCGACAGCGCACAGGCAGTCATCTATGAGAGTATACAGAAATGTGAATTAAGATACGTTTTTCAAGTATTTATAGCAGGCAAGGTCGTATACAATTGGTGGACAAGTCGGGGAGCAGGGATTTTAATTGGTCGTTGAAACAGCTATAGTATTCAATGCTACTGCCCTCAGAGAAGGCCTCCTTCCTAATAATAATAATAATAATACTAATAATGGTTCAATGGAATTGGAGCAGTACCAGGAATCATGAATGTTATGTTTTATTACTGGAGAACCATCATAACTGTTATTCATCGGTCGCCACTGATAATTTGTGTCACTTGAATTGTTTCCCCTCCTATCCTGTTTCTGTCTGTGTGTCTGTCTGTTAGCCCGCGGGCGAGAGGCATTCGTGTGTTCCACAATCATACCTTTGTCCGAATGATTGCAAAAGGAGTCTGTCTATTGCTTTTGCAAGAACTGTAAAGGGGCCTTTTAACATTTCATGGAATCGTGATGTTCGTAGAAAAGAGCTGGTCTGGGGCCTGAAAGAAACGTGTATTATTATTATTATTATTATTATTATTATTATTATTATTATTATTATTATTATTATTATTATTATTATTAGTGTCATAAAAATCCACAATTATATAATTGTGTATGACAAAGATTGTTCTTCACGAGATTGTGAATTTCTTAACATTATTATTATTATTATTATTATTATTATTATTATTATTATTATTATTATTATTATTATTATTATTATTATTATTGTTATTATTATTATTAAATAAATCAATAATTGTGTAACTGTGCAAATATATTTAAAAATGAAACTCTGCAGAAAGCTTTCCAGAATTGGTATATACGATTCGTTTTTTAGATATTATTATTATTATTATTATAGCGATCATGGATTTTGACGGATAAAGTTTGGGCGTTGACGTAATCGCGAAAATTATTTGACAAACACTTAAGAAGGCTAGATTCGAGGGCAAATTGTGGGTGTGTTTGTGTGTGTGAAAGAAGTGTGTTTGTGTTTGTGTGTGTGAAAGAAGTGTGTGTTTGTGTATGTGAAAGAAGTGTGTTTGTGTTGGTGTGTGTGAAAGAAGTGTTTGTGCTTGTTTGTGTGGAAGATGTCGAAGAGACTTTGAATAAATGTCATCACATCTGCAAGCCAGAAACCACAAGGCGCTGGATCTGATTCCTCTTATTCCTCAGCCCTGGGGAGGAGGAGGAGGAGTAAGGAGTGGGTGAGTGAGTGAGTGAGTGAGTTTGTGTCTATTGGGGAAAAGAACGAGGCATTTAAGATGGTTCGCGTGACCTCAAGAGTAGGTTACACCCGTTGACTACTTCCTCCTCCTCCTCCTCCTCCTCCTGCAGGAGGACTTGTCTCTCAAATCAGGTAGTATGGATTCAGGCGGCTTTGTCAGCTGACCCCCCTCGTCTAGATTAAATATTCACTTATATATACCTTTTCCTTAATGTTGTGGGCCGAGTGGAGGCTGTGTTGAATTATTCAGAGGACGTAGTAGATAATGTGTTTATATTTTTTTTGACGTAGGTAGGCCTAAGTACCAGTTTTTTCTCCTTGGAAGTCTTTTATTTATATATATTTTTTTTAGGTCGTAAATTTTTTTAAGGCCTCCAAAGGTATGTCAAGTATTTTTCTGTTTAAATGATTTATTTTGAGAATCTTTTATGCTTCTTTCTCTGCTGATTATTTATGCATAAGGTGAAAGACATATTGCATACATAGGCCTAACGCACTCATTTTTTTGTTGTGGCTCTAAGACCCAGTTTCTCCTCCTTGGAATTAATTAAAACAAATATTTTAGGCTTCCGAAATTGTGTCAGAGTATTTTTCTGTGTTTGAATAGATTTATTTGATTTATGCATAATAGGCCTACGCATCCTGCATGTATTTGTATTTGTAAAGATTTTATAATTTTATTAGATGAGCGAGCGCTGAAGAAAAAATTCAGGTAGAGATAATGCATATTTTGCAATATGCTTGCGGTTACTATTTATAAACTCATACTAATTTTCTAGCTAATTTGATAACTGATAATAATTATATACGACAGATCTGCACCTTTACGCTAATGTTATGAACTTGTAAATCAATTTAAGCGTGAAATATCCTTAGGTTAATGTTTTTCTCGTTGGAAAATATTAATAATAATGCGGATATCTATCTCATTGACATCTTCCATCAGTTATCATTGTCATAATTTTTCATATTTCCACTATGTCAATATTATTAATGTCATTGCTATGAATATGAATACTATTATTACCAATATTTCAGCAAATATTTGTCTATATAACCGATTACTATTTTCATCCTTTTATCTCGCGTGTCCAAATTGTGTATGGCCGTGAGCTGAAATAAAGGATATTGTTATTATTATTGTTGTTGTTGTTATTATTATTATTATTATTATTTCAAGTGTTAGGATTAATTAAGTACTGTCCATTCGAGTACCCTTACGTTGATGAGAATGTGTTTTATAGATATATATATATATATATATATATATATATATATATTAACTTTATTTTCATTATCTAAATTCACTTTACCTCCCAAATGATATATTTTCATATATGTACCGAAGGGGAATTTTTTAGTTGATAATAATTTCGTCCCCCCATGGGATCGAACCACCGTCCAAGTGGACGGGGACGAAATCAGGACAGTCAGTGACGCTATCCAACTCAGCCAACAGAGACGCTATAAGTTCATATCGATTCTGACCTTACAAATCACCCTCGACCTCGGTGCTTTCGTAATTAGAATCGATATGGAACCCCGTCTACCATGTTAGCCAATTCGAGCGTTTGACAACAACACGTAGCCTTTTTTTATGAATAATTATCACATCGAACCGTGATCCATTTATATATCAATTCAAGCTACAAATGTCCTTTAATATCTAAATTCACTTTACCTCCCAAATGATATATTTTCATATATGTACCGAAGGGGAATTTTTTAGTTGATAATAATTTCGTCCCCCCATGGTCAGAATCGATATGAACTTATAGCGTCTCTGTTGGCTGATTGGATAGCGTCACTGACTGTCCTGATTTCGTCCCCGTCCACTTGGACGGTGGTTCGATCCCATGGGGGGACGAAATTATTATCAACTAAAAAATTCCCCTTCGGTACATATATGAAAATATATCATTTGGGAGGTAAAGTGAATTTAAAGGACATTTGTAACTTGAATTGATATATAAATGGATCACGGTTCGATGTGATAATTATTCATAACAAAAGGCTACGTGCTGTCAAACGCTCGAATTGGCTAACATGGTAGACGGGGTTCCATATCGATTCTAATTACGAAAGCACCGAGGTCGAGGGTGATTTGTAAGGTCAGAATCGATATGAACTTATAGCGTCTCTGTTGGCTGATTGGATAGCGTCACTGACTGTCCTGATTTCGTCCCCGTCCACTTGGACGGTGGTTCGATCCCATTGGGGGGACGAAATTATTATCAACTAAAAAATTCCCCTTCGGTACATATATGAAAATATATCATTTGGGAGGTAAAGTGAATTTAGATATTAAAGGACATTTGTAGCTTGAATTGATATATATATATATATATATATATATATATATATATATATATATATAAATCACATGTGTACTGTAAATTTATATATACCATACATACATTCATACATGCTACATACTACATATGCGTATAATTTTAGGATTTGTCGAGGAGGCCTGCCTCACTTACGAAGATATATAACTGCTCTATATGACAATCCTCCCACGAGAATTGCAGAAAGGATAAAAGGCCTCTGTTTCCTGATCTAAACTCCAGGGTTTAACCATCTTCCTCCTCGGGATTGTTTTCTGTTTGCTACTTCGTGTTATGTATCGGGTACTATCCTAAAACCTGTTTTAAGGTTCGTTTCCCAAATGTCAAGGATAAGGTTATTGCAATTTTTTGGTCGTGCGGTCCACAGTTTGGAACAGATTTGAGTCTCATCTCAAACTAGAAGTCGTTTTTGGTCTTTTCGTTTTACAAACCGATATTACTAGATACCGCAGGGGGCATAGTGCCACCAGTGCGCCTCACGTGGCGGACTGTAGGCATCAGTTATGGTCCTTTTACAGCGTCCCTTATTAGAAGACTCACGCGCGGTGCACTGTAGGCATTACCTAAGGTTCTTTGCATCGCCTCTCAGGTCCCTAGCCGCAACCTCTTTCATTCCTTTTACTGTACCTCCGTCAATATCCGTTCTTTTTGTTTGTATGGTGTTTTTACGTTGCATGGAACCAGTGGTTATTCGGCAACGGGACCAACGTCTTTACGTGACTTCCGAACCACGTCGAGAGTGAACTACTTCTTTCACCAGAAATACATGTCTCTGACCCCTCAGTGGAATGGCCGAGAATCGAACTCGGGGCCACCGAGGTGGCAGGCCAAGACTAAGCCGATCACGCCACTTTCAGCGATGAATGACGTCGTAGGTCCCAGCGCTTGGCCTTTGGCTTCATCTCTATATATCAGTGCCTGATACAACTGAATAGTTTATCATTCGGAGATTATTCCTATATGCTCGACGTTGATGAATTTACTTATTTTCACTCCTTGTTAAGCTAAGCAAAAGCTAAAGGCGTTTTGGATGCCTGCTGCTTTTGCTGTGGTTAAACGCGAGGAAATTTTATTCCGCGGTGGTTTGAGGAATTCCGCACTAGATCCTTGAGAGTTTGTAGTTTGGGACGTGTATAAGGATTATTGATTCCTTCTCGTAGTTTGGGACGTGTATAAGGGTTATTGATTCCTTCTCGTAGTTTGGGACGTGTATAAGGGTTATTGATTCCTTCTCGTAGTTTGGGACGTGTATAAGGGTTATTGATTCCTTCGCGTAGTTTGGGACGTGTATAAGGGTTATTGATTCCTTCGCGTAGTTTGGGACGTGTATAAGGGTATTTGATTCTTTTTTGTAGTTTGGGACGTGCATAAGGGTTATTGATTTATTGATTCTCTTTTTGTAGTTTGGGACGTGTATAAGGGTTATTGATTCTCTTTTTGTAGTTTGGGACGTGTATAAGAGTTATCGATTCTTGGAAATGACTAATATAAATGGACAATGTGAATAAAGGAGGATTACTTACACGCCACTCGTTCTGATGTTGAATAAAAAAGAAAACATAATTTATATATATATATATATAATATATATATATATATATATATATATATATATATATGAAATTATTTCTCTCTTTTTCACTGGGAGTTCTCATCACCTTAGCTGCTTGGCGTGGATTTCCTCGTGGTGGACTATTGATCGAATATGGGACCCCTAGGTGAAAGGTCTCTTGTGAGGAATCTATATTCTACGGCTTTGTTGCACCTGTTTTTCGTGATCACTGTCCTCTGCTATGCCGTGCGGTATTATTATTATTATAATTATTATTATTATTATTATTATTATTTTATTATTATTATTATTTTATTGAATATAATGGCAGGATTTGCAGGATTTATTTTGTACAGAATTCTCTCAAGTAATCCTGATGACTCGCTTCTCTTGCTGTCGGTCATCAACTGTACAAAATAAATTCTGTAAATTCTGCTATTGTGTTCAATAAAAACATGTTTGAAGGAAGGTCTGTTTTCAGTATATAATATTATTATTATTATTATTATTATTATTATTATTATTATTATTATTATTTGATGTTGTTGTTATTAGTAGCAGTAATAGTATTTGTTGTTTCTGATTGGCCAATTGACTGACTTTCATTCTATTCCTGCTGATTGGCAAATCGACTAAATTCCTTTGTATTCCTACTGACGGGCCAATTGACTGAATTCCATTGCATTCCTACTTATTGGGCTACTAACTGAATTCCATTGTATTCCTGCTGACAGGCCAATCGACTGCATTCCATTCCATTCCTACTGGCAGGCCAGTCGACTGAATTCCATGACGCTCTCACAGTGGCTAAGCGACTGCATTCCATTCCATTCCGGCTGACAGGCTGCATTCCATTCCATTCCTACATATTGGTCAATCGACTGCATTCCATTCTATTCCTGCTGATTGGCCAATCGACTGAATTCCATTAAATTCCTACTTAGTGTCCAATTTACTGAATTCAATTCTAATTCTACTGATTGCCCAATTGACTGGATTCCATTCAAAATCTATTCCTGCTGACAGGCCAATCGACTGCATTCCATTCCATTCCTACTTATTTTCCAATGACAGCATTTTCATTCCATTCCTACTGACTGGCCAATCGACTGCATTCCATTACATTCCTGCTGACAGGCCAATCGACTGCATTCCATTCCATTCCTACTGACTGGCCAGTCGACAACATTCCATTCCATTCCTACTGACAGGCCAATCGACTGCATTCCATTCCATTCCTACTGACTGGCCAATCGACTGCATTCCATTACATTCCTACTGACTGGCCAGTCGACAGCATTCCATTCCATTCCTACTGACTGGCCAGTCGACTGCATTCCATTCCATTCCTGCTGATATGCCAGTTGACTGAATCCCATTCGGTTCACACTTGACAGGCTAATTGACTGAGAGAGTAACGACGTTATTAGACGCAGCGTCACTTTTAAGCCAGCGACGTACTTTGGTTTCCGTCAGTAACGTCGTAATGACCTGAGCTGCTTCCGCCACGTGCCACGTTCTCGAGAGGCGCCCGCGGGCTTTTGTGGGCGACCTT
>NC_061108.1:5602705-5607705 GCF_015104395.2 Macrobrachium nipponense
GTACGGACAATACAGACACACACACATATATAGTTACGACCATGCACGACCATTGCCATCTTCTATATAAATTTATATAAATAGAGACTGTCGCCTTCCAGTTGTTAAGTAAGGGGGGGGGGGGGGGAGAAGGGAAGGGCGGGGTTGGGGGTGGGGGAGGGGTTATAAACCTCGTGGAATATTCCCGCACCTGGTTCCTGGAATGTGCCCCTGTTGGATCCTTGTTGGTCATACTTATTTACGAGGTTGTTCGTTTTCGATGATAATACCCGAGTGATGCCGCCTCTGGCTGGTCTAGTTTGACATTTTTGTTTGGGGGGGGCGGGGGGGGGGGGGGGGGGGGGGGAGGGGTGGAGGGGACGGGGCGGGATGGGGTTAGAGATTGTTGTGTATGTAAATATATATATATATATATATATATATATATATATATATATATATATATATATATATATATACAATAACTATATAATTATGTATGTCATATTTTTAAGCTAATCTCTGACAAAATAATGCTATTTATCATTTATCGTTATATATATTTGCTACTGATAATTTTCTTTTGGTCTTTTTTTCTTATCAATTTTTTATTCATTTCGATAGCTTTTGTCTTGCGCCACTGCTGTGTGTGTGCATACGTGTATGTGTATATATATATATATATATGTGTGTGTGTGTGTGTGTGTGTGTGTTGTGTGTGTGTGTGTGTGAATGCTTTAAACGCAGTCAGTCAGTCAGACAGACGAGGGACTGTTTAAAATAGCGAGACAGATTTGGAGAAAGAGCGAGGAATGGTTGTCTCTTTTAAGCAAAACGGATGGGTTAAACACGAGAGCCGCTACTGGCGGCCATTGACATTATTTATATTTATATTTATGGGTCCTGATGGGGGAGAGCCTCGTGTTTATAGAGTTTGTATTTCGTGATGCAACGTGGAAGTGTTGTGGACTAACCCCGCGGGGAAATATTTTTCCACTCGGCTGCCTTTGTGGAAACCTTTCGCTGCCTCGTGTCGTTTGTCTGTTAAAGCTTTTGGTTACGTCTTATATTTCTGTGAAGATTTTGGTTAGCGTCTTGTATTTCTGTTAAAGCTTTTGGGTCTCTCTTGTTATTTGTTTGTTCAAGTTTTTGGTGGTTTACCTGTTTAAAGATTTTGATTCGGTCTTTTTGTTTGTCTGTTAAATCCTTTGGATCGTTTTTGTTGTTTGATTGTTAAAGCTTTTAGATCTTTTTTTATCTGTTAAAGTGTTTAGTTAGGTCTTGTCTTTTAAAACTTTTGGTTAAGACTGTCTGTTATATCTTTGATTGTCTGTACGTTGAAGCTTTTGTTTAAGCTCATCTTTTTTTTCAGGGTACGATCCTTTTTTTTATCAGGGCACAATTCATATTTTCAGGGAACGATTCCTTTTTTCAGATCACGATTCCTATTTTTTAGGTCACGATTCCTTTTTTTCAGGCCACGATTCGAAGTTTTTAGACACGATTCCCATTTTTTTCTGGATATGATTCTTGGGCACGATTCCCATTTTTCAGGGCTCTGTTCTTTTTTTTAGGGGACGATTCCTATTTTTCAGGGCACGATTCTTCTTTTTCAGGGCACTATTCTTCTTTTTCAGGGCACGATTCTTCTTTTTCAGGGCACGATTCCTATTTTTCAGGGCATGATTCTTCTTTTTCAGGGCACTATTCTTCTTTTTCAGGGCACCGATTTTCTTTTTCTTTTTCAGGGCCTTCTTTCCTTTTTTCAGGAACACGATTCCTATTTTTCAGGACACGATTCCTATTTTTCAGGACACGATTCCTATTGTTTAGGGCACGATCCTTATTTTTCAGGAAACGCCTCTTTACTTTTTCGAGGCATGATTCCCATTTCGACTTGAGAACTCGAAGAAGGGTACTAGCCTACATTCACGAGATCCAAACGACAGACACACACAAACGAAAATCCAACTTGGCACCCGGGCATGCCAAAGTGCCAACCTAACTCCATGTGATTCACATTGGACATCCCAAACGTCGTGTGACATTCTTAAGGGTCCGAACGCGCTGATTCCTCATTGGCAACAACGTCTGGGGGCACTTGGGTATCCAGTGCCATTATAGATGACGGATGGGCTTATCCCGCCCCATCCCATACCCCCGAAAACAAATCCCAGTGACTGCTGTTGAATTAGAGGTGACGTTTGTACGTGCTTTACTTAAATTGGTCTGTAAATAATTGAGTGAATCTCACGTGAAATTAATGAATTAATTATATATATATATATATATATATATATATATATATATATATATATATATATATATATATATATGTGTGTGTGTGTGTGTGTGTGTCTGTAGGTGTGTGATGTATATGTACGTGCGTGCATGCCCTAAGTTTCTGAATTGGCCTGCCCCTCATTCTTTTTCGAGAGAGGCAAACTCTCTCTCTCTCTCTCTCTCTCTCTCTCTCTCTCTCTCTCTCTCTCTCTCTCTCTCTCTCTTCTGAATTGGTTGCGAGATGTTTTGACACATGAGTTCCAAAGTTAATTAAGGAAATTAGCGCCATAGGACTTTGGGACAAAGGATAAGAGGATTGACTCCTTGGAACACCAAAGAAAAGGGCGAAGGAAGGAGGAACAGAAGAAGGAAGATAATTACGAAATGGATTCAGGAGAGAGAGAGTGAGTTTGTACTTATAGAAGGTATATATTTCAATGCTGTCTGAATGTTTTCCTAAGCTATTGAGAGAGAGAGAGAGAGAGAGAGAGAGAGAGAGAGAGAGAGAGAGAGAGAGAGAGAGAGTGTTTATAAAAGGTATTTCAATACTATCTGAATGTTTTCCCAAGCTATGAGAGAGAGAGAGAGAGAGAGAGAGAGAGAGAGAGAGAGAGAGAGAGAGAGAGGTTTGACAGTAGTAGCTGTAGTTATGCATAATGTCCTTGACTTTCATTAAACATGTTTGTGATGTTTTCGATAAGCTTCCGACATGTGTTTATAACCGCAGTACGCATGCACCTGAAGACGTTCGTCAGAGAGAGAGAGAGAGAGAGAGAGAGAGAGAGAGAGAGAGAGAGAGAGAGAGAGAGCAAAATGTCACGCGAACCACGCAAGTTATACTCGTAAATCCGAGGAGAGGATCTAGCATAACGGAGCAAGTTGAGAAGCATCCCATTCAAGATAGGCGAGAGGAACTTTTCACCGAGTCATTGGCGGGGTTTGGGGGGAGGGTGGGTGGGGAGAGGGTGGCACTTTATAATCCTTATCTGGGGCATTGGAGAGGTTTCAGAAGTCTATCACGTAAGGTTCATGACTCGTCGTCTCTCTCTTCGCCTTCTTCTTCCGCCTCGATGCCAAATCTCGCATCGATGATGCGATAGATTATCTCGTGAATAGGTGATTATGGTGACAGGTTGTTGCAGCAGTAAACCGAGAGATTATCCTTGTTAATGTCGTTACTGTAAGCGCAATTGAATGTCACTTGTCATCGTCGTCTCAGCAACTGTCAATGGGTCTGACTTTTTATAATCCGTCAGTTCAGTGAAGTTTTGTTTACGCTCGGCGTTGTGTTGCATTAGTAATTTTTTTAGTTCTTAATTTCCAAGGTTTGTTAGTAAACTTGACACGTGTATTGACTTGAACGTGAGTGAAGATGACCCCATAACTGTGAAAAGTTTCCCAGTGAGGACGCATTAGATCTGTTGACATTGGGGTTGCAATATCCCACGGCTTAGCAAACACACAGCAGAGTTAATAAAGGCAATATTCACGTTGATCTGTAACTTCTAATCTGTAATTATCGAGTAAAATTGCTGTACGGTAACTTTTAACCTCCGTGAACCACTCATTTGTACGTTACGCGCTCGGATCTGAACTGTTTACGATTCTTCGGACGTGATCATACCATTGCTAAACAAAATACTAGGATCTATATTGTTTTGCGTTCTCTAAACATGACTATATCGCCCTGTAATGAAGTCTGAGTTTCGCCCATTTTGGTCAGGATATTAAGGTTACATATTTTTTTTTTAATTTTCAAATTAAATTACTGCATATACCTCTGTCTTTCCAATGAGCGTGAGAAAAGTACTGCTTATACTTCTGTCTTTCCAGTGAGTGTTAGAAAAGTACTGCTTATACTTCTGTCTTTCTAATGAGCGTTAGAAAAGTACTGCTTATACCTCTTGTCTTTCCAATTAGCGTATAAAAAGTGATATTAATATTTTAACAGGCAAATTGTGATTTAAAAAAAAAAAGGTAACAAGAATCATTCCTCATGAAATTGTCAGTTATAGTTAAACGAATCAAAAACAGCGCCATCAGGTTTTATTTGGACTGACCTTCTGGCGTAAGATGCTCGTCTTCAAGGCGACACTTGAAGTATAAATGTGTGAATAGTAGAGACATCTTCAAGCTCCTTCAGCTAGGTTGTAAGGGCGTTGGTGGATACTCCATTCACTAAAGGTGACCTGGAACCTCTCTCTCTCTCTCTCTCTCTCTCTCTCTCTCTCTCTCTCTCTGTATGTATGTATCTACGAGTAAGAAATGGTGAATGTACTCACGAACGCATGAATATTATTTGTAATAATATTACTAATAATAATATTACAGATTATAGTATCTGTGTGGTTTGTGCTTTGTGTTTTTCAGTGATTTACGTATGTTATTATTATTATTTTATTATTATTATTATTATTATTATTTTATTATTATTATTATTATTATTATTATTATTCAGAAAATAAATTCCTATGCATACGGAACCAGCCTACAGATGCCATTGACTTGAAATTCAAGCTTCCAAAGAATATGACGTCCATTTGGAAGAAGTTACGTACAGAAGAGATCAGTTATATGAAAAAAAAATGTAAATTGATAAATTAATCAAAGAGTAAATAAGAATATGATTAGATTAATATAAAAGTTAAATTGTTTTCAAAGAGCAATGCATTACATCTTCGCTTTAACCTTTGAGTTGAATAATTGCTGAGTGTAGTTTTTATAACAGGCTGCATTTT
>NC_061108.1:5612705-5620205 GCF_015104395.2 Macrobrachium nipponense
ATATATATATATATAATCTTAAAACAACTCGTAAAAGATACAGTGATGACTTTCAAAATCTTAGTAGGTTTTTTGTTTGTACTATTATATATATATATCTATATTATCTAATAATAATCTATATATTATAGATATAATATATATATATATATAGATATATATATATATATATATATATATATATATATATACTCTCTATCTTAAAAACTAGTAAAAGATACAGTGATGACTTCAAAACATCTTGTAGGTTTGTTGTCATTGTTGTTGTTGTTTAACGTCTTTTATTGAGGTTTCCTCACTTCTTTTATTAGTTCAATGAAAAACAACTTAATTTGCGAGAAATGTTGTTGTATTCGTGACTGATTTTTTATCTGCAGAGATCTGTGATTTTTGCTTATTTTTATTTTTATTTTTTACTTATCTCGCAGGGGACTTATGGGTTCGTATAAAGGTCTGTTACTGATATAGAGTTTTGCACTAAAGAAATAAGAATCCCCTTCCCCCAACCCCAATAACACCCTCTCTCTCTCTCTCTCTCTCTCTCCTCTCTCTCTCTCTCTCTCTCTCTCTCTCTCTCTCTCTCTCTCTCTCTCTCTCTCTCTCTGAAATTGCAATAGCCCCGGTACCCTCTTAACTTCTCAGATTCTTTGCATTATTTCTATTACAATTTCATGTGTATTTGGTAAAAATGACCAGTAGATTCTACACATACACACACAGTCCTTCGTCAGTGGCTTGGAAATAAAGTCGAAACCGGTCAGGACCTTCACCCTCTCATTTATTTTTCACCTGTGGATATGTGACAAATGAATCACGTGCTAAAGTGATTTATATGATATATATTATATATATATATACTATATATATATATATATATATATATTTCTGCAAATGGAAAAAAGTGTATATATATATTATATATATATATATATATATATATATATATATATATATATATATATATATCGTATATATTCCTTGTCCCAGTAGTAGTTACTACATTTTCCATTAGTAGAATGGACAGGCATTACGGATTCTTTATGGCCGCTGGCCAGCCACAAACCTCCCATTACGTAAGCTATGAGGTGTCCCAGTTCTTACACCATAAGAGTTTTGACCCCAGAAATCCTCATCATATTATCATCCTATCATCATCACGATGATTATATCATCGTCATCATATGGTCATCATGATGATCATATCATCGTCATCATAACACTATCATGATGATCGTATCATCGTCATCTTATCATCATCATATCGTCATCATGATGATCATATAATCGTCATCATATCATCTTCATATCGCTATCTTGATCATATCATCGTCATCATATCCCTATCAACATATTTGAATACATATGTAATAAGGGACCAGTTGTTACTTTATGGCTTGCTAATGCAAACAGCTGTTGGTCTGGAGATGTATAACAATCTCTCTCTCTCTCTCTCTCTCTCTCTCTCTCTCTCTCTCTCTCTCTCTCTCTCTCTCTCTCTCTCTGGAGGTATGTTTCGGAGGATGTCGTGGAAACACGGAAATAGCCTATATATATATATATTATAATATATATATATATATATATGATATATATATATATATATATATATATTCTCTAAGGAGTAACATCTTGAGATGACTTTCAGAGAAGAGCGTTGATATCCGAGATAGATGAAGGGCGAAGGAGAAGTGATCTCTTACAGAGTGATTTGCAGAGCGATAGGTTAGCAAACCTAACAAAAGATACGTGTGTACGAACGAACACCTCTTTTTAGGTTAACATTAGTCATCATTGTTCACGTGGGAGCGAAAAGTATGTTTCCATCTCAGGAGAAGGTTTCCGTGCGTATGTTTGTTGTTTTGCATACCTAGCCTTCGCGCGTTTCCTGTGGAGCAATATTTTTTTGGGCAATTCTTTCCTCTCATTTGCACTCCTGATTCGGAGTTATGCTTTTACTCTAAGGAATGTATTTCATTTCTTTTATCATGTAAGTGAAGTTTTTTTATCATTACACATATACGTATGCATATGCATATATATATGTATATTATATATATATATATATAGATATATATATATATAGTAATTATTATATATATATATATATATATATATATATATATATATAAAGAGTTTATTTTTGTGACCCAAAATGAAGCGTATGTCTTCCTTGCTGAGAGAGAGAGAGAGAGACGAGAGAGAGAAGATAGAGAGAAGAGAGAGAGAGACCCTTTTGTTTCCTTTGTGAAAACTGTTTTAAATGGTGAAATTCCAAACAATAAATAAACGAAAAAACTTATATAAAGATTAAAAAACAAAATTAATTCAATTTAAAAATGACAACAACAGCAAACAACAACACTGCAGTTTGCAGGCTTACTCCCCCGCCCTAAGAAGCGATAAAGAATTAGGCTTTATATCATAACTGCAAATGCCAATGTTACAGACACGTAATGGTGGTTAAAAAGAAAAAAATGGGTAAAAAAAAAAAATGCAGTCCGGTCCGTCGTCCTATGCAGTTGCTGATGCAATACGAACCTCCGTACGCAGGTAACTGGGTTTTAATCCCCCTTACATGGCAATGCCAAAAGCTAATGCGCCCAGTGAATTAAGAGAAGGGGGGAGGGGGGAGGGGAGGGCGGAAAGGGGGGGGGGAGGGGGGGGGAGGGGAGGGCGGGAAAGGGGGGAGGGGGGGAGGGGAGGGCGGAGGGGGGGGCGAGCCGGGGACTGGAGAGGCCTTTCGCCAGAGTCAAGCATATCAAATGGAACAGAGGATAAACGAAAAAAAAAAAAAAAAAAAATTACGCAAGAGAGGTTTATCTGCCCATTTCAAACGGTCTTGCCTGCAGGGGGTGTGGGGGGGGGGATTGTTTCACTTTTTTACGATTAAATGGATAAAAGAGTCTCTCTCTCTCTCTCCTCTCTCTCTCTCAATGTGTGTTTTAGCATGTTTAGGAAATACCCTTAGCAATAATGCTTTGGGAAATCGTCTTTTTTTTTTTTTTAATTTTAATTTCGTTATTGGTCAATATATAATAATAATAATAATAGTAATAAATAATAAATATTATTATTATTATTATTATTATTATTATTATTATTGCTAATTACTACTATTACTACTTAACTCTAAATTAAAAAGATTGGAAGGTATTTTTATAGCATGAGGGCTTGGCCTGGTATCTTCAGTAGGGTCAAATTATTATTAATTAATTATTATTATTATTATTATTAGTATTATATTAATGAATTAAAAGATGGACAGGTATTTATAGCATGAGGGCTGGATTGGTATCTTGTAGGGTCAAATTATTATTATTATTATTATTATTATTATTATTATTATTATTATTATTATTATTATTATTATTATTATAAGCAAAGCCTCTCAGTTCGTATTTCCAATAAACTTTGTTCGTTGTTCGACTTTTCCAATATATTCCGGAGCCACGCTTTCTTTTTTGTACTCGTATAGAAAGTTTACTGTCGTTTGGGCGAGCGGCGATCCAGTAAAGGGGGTTATTGGAAAATAGGTAATTGGGTTATGTGATGTTTTTATTGCGTTTTTTTATATGTATAAAGTTTTATCCAGTCTTGGAATAGCAGTGTACACGTGTATATGGTGTTGCCATACTGCGTTGCCAGGTTTTTGGGAATCGTTTGAAATTTCGTTTGTCTAACTGACATGGTTTTACTTTCTCTCTCTCTCTCTCTCTCTCTCTCTCTCTCTCTCTCTCTCTCTCTGTAATAACTATTTATAATGGAATGAGGAATTTTTATTCTGTGCGTGTGTGTCTATGAGAAAATCATTTTTAATAGAATGAAGAACTCTCTCTCTCTCTCTCTCTCTCTCTCTCTCTCTCTCTCTCTCTCTCTCACAGTAATTTTGTGTTTAAAAAATAGACTTTTTTTCGTAATTACTTGGGCATTGCGTAAACGGGAGAGAAAAAAAAAATTAGCTTTCGGTTATGTTCATTAAAAAGCTAGTTAAAAGGATCTCCAACCCGCCCGCCCCCCGCCACCAAGGTCTTTGTCCGTATGTGCAATTGCCCCCTGAACAAAAAAAAGTCATTCTCATTATTCTTCGTGTAATGAACAGCTAGGGGAAAAGAACTTTTGAATAGATGGACTTTTGAGTATCGATGTGCTTTCGAACTTTGAATCGATGGACCTATGAGTCGAAAGGATTTTTTAGTCTCAAGGACTTTTGAGTTGAAAGGACTTTTGAATCTAAAGGACTTTTGAATTGAAAGGACTTTTGAGTCGATATGACTTTTGAATTGATGAACTTTTGAGTCAAAAGGACTTTTGAATTGATGGACTTATAAGATAAGTCAAAAGGACTTTTGAATTGTTGGACTTGAGTCAAAAGGCCTTGAATCTAAAGGACTTTTGAATTGATGGACTTTTGAGCCAAAAGGACTTTTGAATTGATGGACTTTTGAGTCAAAAGGACTTTTGAATTGATGGACTTGAGTCAAAAGGCCTTGAATCTAAATGACTTTTGAATTGATGGACTTTTAAGTCAAAAGGACTTTTGAATTGATGGACTTGAGTCAAAAGGCCTTGAATCTAAAGGACTTTTGAATTGAAAGGATTTTTGAGTCAAAAGGACTTTGATCTTTGAATTGAAAGGACTTAAGGAAGGGCGCGAACCGTACGTAAGGCTTTCCCAAAAATGTGGCTCAATGAGAATGACCTCCATTTCCCCCCCTGCCACCCTTCCCCTTCCCTCCCTCCCCTTCCCCTTCCCCTCCCTCAATTCTCCTAGCCCAGATAACAGTTCCTGCCCGCCGTAGTAGGTAATAATCCTTTGATTGGGAGAGAGAGAGAGAGAGAGAGAGAGAGAGAGAGAGATGAAGAGAGAGAGAGAGAGAGAGAGAGAGGTCACAAATGGGAGTTTCCTAAGAGCTTTAATAAGATTTCGTACGCACTCGGAAATGAAAGGGTGTATTTTTGCTACCTTTAATTTAGCTATACAAATATTTAGTCATAATGTATATTATATATATATATATATATATATATATATATATATATATATATATATATATATATATTGTAATAATATAGAACTATATAGATAAAGTGATATAGTATACATGTATATATACACACATATGTTTACATGTAACTATATCATATATATATATATATATATATATATATATATATATATATTATATATGTGTGTACACACAACGAAACGTGTACGTACACACACGCACACACACACTTCCGCCCCAACACTTATTAAATCTCCGGTCCCTGGCAGGTAGTATACTTAGGTCTTTAATGCTCTTCGAGAGAGAGAGAGAGAGAGAGAGAGAAGAGCTGACACGGCAAAAGAGCGCTCGAGGAGGTTTGTATCTGTTGCAACGTTCCAGGAAAAAAAAAATTATTTTAAGTGAAGTTGTGGTGGTGGGAGGACTTTTAAGTAGGGGATGTTCTTGTAGTGAATCTCTCTCTCTCTCTCTCATTTCTATACACTGGTGATGGCATGGGAATGTTTCTAAGTTCGAACAGAAATTTGCTTCAAAGTACTTTCAAAAAATCTCTCTCTCTCTCCCTCTCTCTCTCTCTCTCTCTCTCTCTCTCTCTCGAGAGAGAGAGAGAGAGGAGAGATGAGAGATGAGAGAGAGAGAGAGAGAGAGAGAAACGTATGGCTCAGAAACTGTGCTTATATAAGACATCTTGGACATTTATTTATTTCTTCATATTAAGCTTTTTTTTAATTATTTTAGCTTTATTTTTGTTTTTAGTTTTACTTCTATTTTAATATAGTTTTATTTTGTGTATTTAGCTTTATTATTATTTTTGATTAGCTTTACTTTTATTTTAATTTTTATTTTCATTTACCTTTTTTTATTTTTGTTTTCATTTAGCTACATATGTATTTTATTTGGCGCCATTTTTAAGTGTTATTGATCTTTAGCTTTATTTTTAATTTGATTTTTATTTTATTTTCCTTTGTTTTTATTTTTATTTTGCCTTATTATTTATGTAGCTTTATTATTGTATTTCCGTTTATCTTCATGTTTATTTTTACCATTTTTTCATTTTACTTTATTTTTTTTATTTTTATTTTGCTTCATTTTCATTTCATTTACCTTTTGCCTTCATTTCTCTCCACCGACTCTGCTACAAATGAAATGTGACACTATCTAGCCAAGCAGTTACCAAAGAGAGCAGTTCTGCTTACGCCAGACCCATAGTGGCGGTGAGGGGAGGGGGAGGGGTTCTTTTAAGACACTCCATCCAGTTTTGCCGTTCGTCGAGTAGGATTTCTATATTTGGGAAAGCGATCTGAAGCCCTTCAAGGAGTCAATAGTTTCAACAGTAACTCGAGTTCATGAATCTCTCTCGTAAGCTACGACACTGACGTATGTATGTTACGGTACTGACGTATGTATGTATTCATTTACTTATTTATTTTTATTCATTTATTTATTTATTTTCTTTATTTATTTTTTATTCATTTTTATTTATTTATTTATTATTTATTTTTCATTATTTTAATTTTTTTATTTATATTTATTTACGACACTGACGTGTGTAAGCTACGACACTGCGTAGCAGCTACGATGACGTGTAATCTACACAATGACGTCTGTAACAAGCTACGACATTTTCTGATGTAAGCAGCTACGACACTGAACTGTGTGTAGCTACGCATTGACGTGTGTATGCTACAACAATGACGTCTGTATAAGCTACGACACTGACGTAAGCAAGCTACGACACTGACGTGTGTAAGCTACGCCATTGACGTGTGTATGCTACAACAATGACGTCTGATGTAAGCAAGCTACGACACTGACGTAAGCAAGCTACTACGACACTGACGTGTGTAAGCTACGGGACTGACGTGTGTGTGCTACGGCACTTGACGTAAGCAAGCTACGACACTTACGTGTGTGAGCTATGACACTGACATATGTATGCTACGGCACTGACGTGTTTAAGTTGCGACACTGACGTGTGTAAGCTTTGACACTGGCATGTGTATGCTACGACACTGACGTACGTAAGCAAGCTATGACACTGGCATACGTAAACAAGCTACGACACTGACGTAGTATATGCTTTCCTCCCAGAGGCTACTACAATACAACCTCCTCGATATTCGATGGTTTGGAAGTGCCTTCCTTTATTAATTGGTTTGGAAGTGGTTTCTTTGATTAGTTAGCAAGGCCCTTCAATAATTGGTTTGGAAGGGGTTTCATTGATTGGTTAGAGAGGACCTTCATTAATTGGTTTGGAAGGGGTTTCATTGATTGGTTAGGAAAGACCTTCATTAATTGGATTGGATGGGGTTTCATTGATTGGTTAGGAAGGACCTTCATTAATTGGTTTTGGAAGGGGTTTTCATTGATTGGTTAGGAAGGACCTTTCATTAATTGGTTTGGAAGGGGTTTTTTGATTGGTTTAGGAAAAGGGACCTTCTTAAATTGGTTTAACCGGTTTTCAATTGATTGGTTAGGAAGGACCTTCATTAAT
>NC_061108.1:5627705-5632705 GCF_015104395.2 Macrobrachium nipponense
ATATCGGTATAGTATCAAAGACAATTATAAGCTCCTCCCAGGTCTAGAGGTACACACAAACACACATTTTGAATTTATAGAATATTTTTTACTTCACACAGAGTAGCGATCTTAATTTAAAGTTTGATCAGGTTGAGAGAGAGAGAGAGAGAGAGAGAGAGAGAGAGAGAGAGAGAGAGAGAGATGTAGCACGCAGCTCTTTTTCCCTCTCTTTGAAGACGACTTACAGATGACAAATCTGTTTTGAGATTCGTAGCTTTTGTCTGTTTTCGTATCCAGAATCTCTTTTGTTTTTCTTCCTTAACTTCACATGGATCTTTCCCCACTTTGGCTCGTAGATCAGGGGAATTTATCAGGAAAATATATCAGGGGAATTCTATGAGAAAAGTTTGTCAGGGAAATTTTATCAAGGAATTTTATCAGGGAAATTTAGCATGAAAATTTATCAGGGGTGTTCATCAGGAAAATTTACCAGGGAAATTTAGCAGAAAAAATGGCAATTTTCCAAGAAAATATCATGGGAATTTATCAAAGAAATTTATCAGGGAAATTTAGCATGAAAGTTGATCAGGAAAATTTATCAGGAAAATTTATCAGGGAAATTTGTCAGGGGTATTGATCAGGAAAATTGCCCTTGGAAATTTATCAGGAAAATTTACCTTGGAAATTTAAGGGGAATTTATCAAGAAAAATTATCAGGCGAATTTGTCAAGAAAATTTGTCAGGGCAATTTATATCAGGAAAATTTACCATGAAAATTAAGCAGGGAAATTAACCAATTAAATTTATTATGGTGATTTATTACGGAAATTTACCAGGAAAATCTATCATGAAAATTTATCAAGGAAATTTATTTCTTGAATCTTCGAGCATAAATATATATATATATATATATATATATATATATATATATATATATATATATATATTATATATATATATATATATAAATAAAGATAAATGCCACGAAGGAAAAATAAACGAAGGAGTCTGCGAGATCTTTCGACTTAAAAGCCCTTTACTGAGCAGTATCTGCCTTCAGTAAAGGGGATTTTAAGTCGAAAGATCTCGCAGACTCCTTCGTTTATTTTTGCCTTCGTGGCATTTATCTTTATTTATGGATCTATCACGTTCCTAACTTCGTGATTCTGTTATACATACATATATATATATATATATATATATATATATATATATATATATATATATATATATATATCTATTGTTAAATGTAACTACTTCTGTTTAAAGTTAAATTAAATAGCTCTATATGATAAATGTATCCATAGCAGATGTTTTATGAAATCTTATTTTCTTTTATTCAAGTGTCATAATTTTTTTTTATATTCTTTTTTTAGCTTATACGATTCCTTTTCTTTTGCAGGTTAGTGGTTCCATATGCAAGTTTATTGTGGCCGAAAGGTGTATTTGAGCTGTTGAATCCAAGATGGATATAAGGCGTAAGTAAACCAATTTCTAAGACCCTGCCAGTATTTCAGGAATAATGATTTAAATCGTGATTTGTTCCCTTTGGGTGGTAGTGCCTTCAGTGCACCTCACGCTGTAAACTTTAGGTATTGCTTTAAGGTTCGTTGCAGCGTCCCTAAGGCTCCCAGCTGCAACCCTTTTCATTCCTTTAACTGTACCTCCGTTCATATATTCTCCCTTCCATCTTACTTTCAAACTGCTTGGAGGTTTTCCTCCTTTCAAACCTCTCTACCCTCGATCTCCCTTTCAGTTCAGAATGACCTCATAGGTCCCAGCTTAGCTTGGCCCATGGCTGAGATTCTACTACATTCCATTCCATTCTAAAGCGATTTGGATATTGAATTCATCCAGATATTAATTTATCAATGGAGGTCGATTTGTAATTTTATAATATGGTTGTGTGTGAAAGATAAATTACTACATTGAATAAAAATGTTGGATAATCTACGGGTCACTTTCATCACATTTCAATACGATTTTTTTTTTATATTTATTTTTTTATGCAGTCAGGTTTTGAATATGGAAACGAAGCGCTTTGAAGTGAATTTCATTTTATTTTTTATTTTTTATTTTTTTGAAGGGACGTATGATAAATTTAAGGTCATTAATATTATACGTTCGGAATAAGTGTTCCCAACCTGGGTTATGTTAGGTTTTTTGGTTTTGAATGTTTCTCTCTCTCTCTCTCTCTCTCTCTCTCTCTCTCTCTCTGTCATCTCCTCTCTCGGTCTCTCTCTCTCTTCTTCTTATATCTATTTCTCTCTCTCTCCTCCCCTTAACCTTTTCTCTCTCTCCCTCCATTTACCCCCACCATCTCTCTCTCTCTCTCTCTCTCTACCCTTACCCATCCCTCTCTCTTCCCTTACCAATCCTCCTCTCTCTCTCTCTCTCTCTCTCTCTCTCTCTCTCTCTCTCTCTCTCTCTCTCTCTCTCTCCTCCGTAAAAGGCAGCAGTTTCCGAAATCGAGCCATAAACTTCGAACTGGCTCCCTCCCTCTCCACAAGCAACAACTTTGTGTATACCGGAATGCGACCGAGTTCGAAAAGCGAGTTATTGTTCTGTGTATAATTGGCTGAGCGGCGAATGCCATCATCACAGCGAACGGAGCCTGCTTCGTTTATTACAGTAATTGATGGGCTTATGCACCGTCAAATCATTTGTAACTGGCGGGGGGGGGGTGGTGGTGGTGGTGGTGGTAGCACTGCTCTTGTATACTGTTTACTGTTTATTACACTATTGCATTGTTGTGTTGTGATCGAATTGTTATTATTGCTTTATTGTGTTCGCTGGCGTCACTGTTTGTTTGTTCGCTGCGATCGTTCGATTGAGGAGTTTGTGCGTGGCATCTGATTCGATTCCTTCTTCTTCTTTTTTATCTCGATGCGATTCTGAGGTTGTCTATTCATGTCTGACTCTCTATCTCTCTCCATAGCTGTCTATATATCTATCTATCTGTCTGTCTATCTGTCGGTCTGGAAAAAACTTTAAATATTTCATAGGCTTAAGAATTTGTATATATTTTTCATGGCAAGGTGAATTTTTATTTCTTGAAGCATTTTATCTTTTTATTAATTAATTTAACACACCCATCACATATATATATATATATATATATATATATATATATATATATATATATATATATATATATAGATAGATATAGAAAGATAGATAAAGACTGGTAAAAAATTCTGTTGCAACAGAATGCCATCTGTAAAAGGAGCCTATAAAAACGTCAAAATATAGACAGTAAGTATTATATTTCAGAGACTGCTGTCTTTTTCTTGAAGTAGGTAATGAATTATTACCTACCTGAAGAGAGGAGACAACAGTCCGAAGTATGGTACTTTCTATATTTTGGCGTTGTTATGAGTTCCTTTTATTATATATATATATATATATATATATAACTATATATATATATATATATATATATATATTTATATATAACGTATAATGTGTGTGTATTTGTCTTACTTGCTGCACTTGTTGGAGCATTGCTCTTGTTCGTTTGCTTAAGGCCGAGTTGATGAAAATAAATGAATGAATAAATCTGTGATTTCGAACGATAATGCCGAAAGGATTTACTATGGCCTTCAAAATTCCATTGATTTCAAAATCTGTGTTGGTTTAATTTTTCCTTTGTAGTAGTAGATTGGTGACTGTTGGATTTTGTTGATTTAAATTTTAATTCATTTTGACTCCAAAGATTCTTTTTGAAACAAAATAACTTTCTTAGGTGAGAAGGAAATTTAAAGAAACCACTTTTGATTGAAAATCGTATGTTTTATCTTCGCGAAACAACTTCAGAGTGGGAGGCTAATCCTATTGTTCGAATATAGAAAAAATAAAATATATAAAAATCATGAAGGGTTTACTTTAGTAAGCCGTTGCTGGCTGGACTTTTTATTCCTGCATGTATGAGAATCTTTTTATTCCTTTCTATTAGAGGGACCTAGAAGAGGGACTTTTTATTCCTTCCTTCTTGTCTAAAAGTGGGACTTTATTCCTGCTTATAAGAGGGTCTTTTTATTCCTCCTTAATTCCTTTCTATTAGAGGGACTTTTTATTCCTCCTTAATTTCTTCCTAGTAGAGGGAATTTTTATTCCTTCCTAGAAAAGGGACTTTTCATTCCTGCATATAAGAGGGACTTTTTATTCCTGCATAAAAGAGAGGTTTTTTTTATTCCTCCCTGGAAGAAGGACCTTTTATTCCTTCCTAGAAGAGGGGCTTTTTACTCCTCCATATAAGAGGGACTTTTATTCCTTCCTAGAAGAGGGACTTTTCATTCCTCCTTAATAGAGGGAATTTTTATTTATTCCTAGAAGAGGGATTTTTTATTACTCCCTAAAAGAGGGACTATTTATTCCTGCCTATAAGAGGGACGTTTTTCTCTTCCCTGTTAGAGGGATTTTTTATTTCTTCCTATAAGAGGGACTTTTTATTCCTTCCTAGAAGAGGGACTTTTTATTCCTTCTTACAAGAGGCGCTTTTTATTCCTCCCGCTAAAAAAAAGTAAATAAAACAAAGTCACACTGCAACGTAGAACCCAGTCCCCTCTTTGATAGAGTTAGAAAAAGAAAAGTTTTTTTACATCTTCGTCTCGACACCTAACAGACAGACCTGTCGAGGATGGAACAGAGGTTAACGGGTTGGAAGGAAAGAAGGGAGGGAGGAGAGAGCCCCCCACCTCCCCCATCACTCCTCCTACGTGGAGAAGTTTATTCGAAGAAGGGGAGGGGCAGGAAGGTGAAAGTGAGGCCGAGTGATTGGGATTGACAGGGAAAGGGGAAGAGAATAGGAATTGGGGGACTGGGAAAGATTCCAGGATTTTGGAATTCAAGGATTTTGAAAAAATCGACATTGTAGAGCTGTGGAGAAATTTGAGAAGTGTTGGACGGGGCTTGGAAACAAATGTTAAAGATACTGGGTAATGTTGGACATTGTAATGTTATTAAGGTACCTTGAAATGGAAATAGACAAGTGTTAAACATATTGAGTAAGGTTAGAC
>NC_061108.1:5640205-5650205 GCF_015104395.2 Macrobrachium nipponense
CGAGAACTTCAATAACGTTCGTTGAGGAAATAAAAAAAAATTATTACAATTTTTGTTATATTTCAGTTCCTGAATAAATTTGTATCTGTCATTAAAAAAAGAGGTTGATAATTGTAATGCAATGTTTTGCCTTATTTGTAATTCTTCTGATTAAATTTATATTGTTTTATACTAAAAAATATTATTTCAATGCAATTATTTTTCATATTAGTAATTTTCTTAATCAATTTGTATCTGTCTATAAAAATAAAGGGTGATGATTGCAATGTAATATTTTGCCATACTTGTAATTTTCCTCGATAAATTTGTATCTTTAATTTAATCAAGTTGTATCTGTGTATAAATAGAGGTTGATGATTACAACGCTATGTTTTTCCTTATTTGTAATTTTCCTGAATAAATTTGTATCCTTCTATCTTCACGATTTGTTATTGTACACTGGAGAAGGGTAATTTATTTTTGGCAATTCTTCCTTATTGTACTTTATTGTTTATTCACTTTCTTGCACATTATTATCTTTTACATTATTCGTCTTGTCATCTGTCAACGTCTTGACGGAATACGTTTGGTACCTACCTAGTGCCTACCTACCTACCTACCTTCCCCCTTGCATACCCATTAAACCAGGTACCTGTCAGTCAGTCCCCCTCCCATCTCCACTCCCTAAACCCCCCCCCCCCCCTCCCCCCACAACCAGCCACCTTTTCTCGATGCCTAGAGACTGTGTTGCGCTTTTTATAGGCTGGCACTGAATATTATTACCGAGGAGCTTATTGTTGTTCGCTCGAGTGCCAAGGGAGAGAGAGAGAGAGCGAGAGAAGAAGACGGGGAATGAAGTTGTGGATAATTTGTTGGAAGGAGCAGATAAAATGAGAGAGAGAGAGAGAGAGAGAGAGAAGAGAGAGAGAGAGAAAGAGAGAGAGAGAGAGAGAGGGAGGGAGGGGGGGGGCGTCTTGGGTGTCGACTATGAGCTTTACTCAGGTGAAATTGATTCGGTAAATGAAATAAATTCAAGCATGAGAGAGAGAGAGAGAGAGAGAGAGAGAGAGAGAGAGAGAGAGAGAGAGAGAGAGAGGTGGGGGGCTTGGGTGTCGACTATGAGCTCTACTCGACTGAAGTTTATTTGGAAAATGACATAAATTCAAGAATGAGAAATTCAAGTATGAGAGAGAGAGAGAGAGAGAGAGAGAGAGAGAGAGAGAGAGAGAGAAGCCTTTGAGAAAAGATCTTGCAACTCTGCAACATGCAAAGGACAGCAAGACAGAAGTGGACCTCTCTCCATTACCAACCTACTATGCAATCTGTATCTCACACACACACACACACACACACACACACACACACACACACAATCCTAAGCGGTTGCAGGATCCTTTGGGCTACGTGGGGACCCCAGTGGACGGGACGGGATAGGATGCTGACTCCAGAGACGCCCCTGGGAAAAGGGACGAAAAGGATACGCCGGTGATGAATTTTGTGGCCGCGTCCTCAGAGATCAAAAGACGAGGTCTGAGGAGCTTAATCGAAAGGAATTTTATTCACTGCCAGGTGTTCCTCCTTCCCTTCCTTCAGGGCACTTCATGCGGCGCACTGTAGGCACTACTTAAGGCTCCTCGCACCGTCCCGTCCTCCATTCATTATTATACTTTCTTACATCATACTTTCCTCAACTCTCTATTCTTTACTCTCCATTTCCGTTTCAGCGCTGAATGACCTCATAGGTCCCAGCTTAGCTTAGCCTTTGGCCTAGATTCTATATTCTATTAATGTTCTCTTCTTTCTGGTGTTGATGAATATTGCAATTATAATAGTGTTTGATCAGTTCACACAAAGTGATTTATTATTTTAATTTTTACTCTTTCATTCTGCAAAACTGTTTTGCATTGTCCTCATCTTTATATTTTCAATCATGTAATGAGAGGAGTAATGACACTAAATCCCTTAGGCTTAAGAATCAGAAATATTTTAGCTATTTCTCTCAGAAAGTCTTTGTGATTTTGTCACAACAAAAGTGAGTCATTGGTCGAATCATTTGTTTTATTATTTGCCTTTTTCTTTCTACGTTTTTTTATGAGAAAAGTGAGTCATTGGTCGAATGATTTGTTTTATTATATGCCTTTTCCATTTTACATTTTTTTATGAGATGAAATAAAGACATGAAGGCCCAGGTTTCTGAGAAGTTGAACCTTTACCCTCAATAAGTGATACAGCTGAAATTGATATTAGAATACCCAGCACATACGCATATAAATATTAATAAGACAGTTAGGTCGAGTGACTTCATAATGTCTTCTCTGGAGAAACAAATCCACAGGTATGGAAGGGTGCACATATATATTCAGAAATAAATCCCACTTTTTTTAAAAAGGGGAATCGAACAGATTCCTGAAAGCTCTCTGTAGTTTTACTTTTGAATATGTTTGTACCCATACATAACTGTGGATTCGTTTTCCATTTCAAGACTCGAGCTACTGTGAGGATTTGTTTTATGTTTTTTTTTTTAAGATAGCTGGATTTGGGGGATTTTTACTTTTCTTGTAAAAGAAAACTACTGAGAGGCTAAATATTTGTCCGTCCGTCCTCACTTTTTCTGTCCGCCATCAGATCTTAAAAACCACTGAGGCTAGAGGGCTGCAAATCGGTATGTTGATCACCCACCCTCCAATTATCAAACATGCCAAATTGCAACCCTCTAGCTCTAGCCTCTGTATTTTTTATTGTATTTAAGGTTGAAGTTAGCCATGATCGTGTGCAATCGAGTTTTTGCACAGCCTATAATGCTGTATGAAACTTTCGGCCACGGCCCGGTGGAGCCTTGTGTTGTTGGTACTTAGAGGTGCCAGACGTACACTCATAACAAACCTTAACCGTAAAATATAATAAAAACTACTGAGGCTAGAGGGCTGCAAATTGGTATGGTTGATGATTGGAGGATGGATGATCAACATACTAATTTGCAACCTTCTAGCCTCAGTAGGTTTTTAAGATCTGAGGACATTTTTTACTTGTTTTTTTTTTTTTTTATAATGAAATAACTCTGTTAGTGTCTAAGCCTTACAGGTGACCGGTAAGGTAATCGATATTTCATCTGATACGCGAGCCTCTACATTTTCATCAGTAGATCAATGCCTGATTAATTTAGACTTAAGCACTGCGTTCTTATATAGATAGATACAGTGTAAGAGGGGAAGAGAAGTGATTACCTAGGAAGCTCTTTATGTTCACAAAATGCAGCAGCTTATTTTTTTCTGTCTGTTTTTAGCAGTGATATTCATACGTTTAATTAATATTTACCTGTGCGTACGTGAGTGCAGTTTTGTTTTTTCCAGATTCATGTGCGAATTATCATGTAGCTTTATTTAATGACTAAAAGAACCACACCACCGTTTTAATAATATGAGAATATTCGAGTAATTTTTATTTTTATTTTTATGTACGGCAGTTGAACTAAAGCTATTTATGAAAACTTTTGAAATGGAGATTTGTCTGTCCGTCCGCACCTTTTCTTTCCGCCCTCAGATCTTAAAAACTTCTGAGGCTAGAGGGCTGCAAATTGGTATGTTGATCATCCACCCTCCAAGCATCAAGCATGTCAAATTGCAGCCCTCTAGCCTCGGTAGTTTTTATTTTATTTTAAGTTTTTTCTGACCGCCCTCAGATCTTAAAAACTTCTGAGGCTAGAGGGCTGCAAATTGGTATGTTGATCATCCACCCTCCAAGCATGAAACATGTCAAATTGCAGCCCTCTAGCCTCGTTAGTTTTTATTTTATTTAAGGTTCAGGTTAGCCATGATCGTGCGTCTAACAGCGCTATGGGTGCCAACACCGGGCCGTGGCTGAAAGCTTCATGGGGGCGTGGCTCAGAGTTTCATATTGCTGCACAGAAAACTTGATTTACTTGTTTATTTTTATCAGACTAAATTACGTACTTCTGAAACACTAGCAATAATCATTGTAATTTTTTCTATTTTTTATTTATGTATAACAGTCGACCTCTAAGCTATTTATTAAACACTAGCGACAATCAATACAATTTCATGTTTTTTTATTGCTGTGTGTCGAACCAAACTCGACATCTTTATAAATTTTCTGTTTTTCATTTGCGTCGAACCAAACTCTTCAATCTTTTAAAATTTTTCAGTTTTCCTTTTGTGTCGAACCAAACTTGACAATCTCTATAATTTTCTGTGTTCTTTTGTGTCGAACCAAACTCGACAATCTTTCAAAATTTTCTGTTTTCCTTTTATGTCGAACCAAATTCGACAATCGTTACAATTTTCTGTTTTCCATTACTACGTGTCCAACCAAACTACTTATGAAACCAGCGATATATTCATTATTATCATTTTACAGCGCTTTCAAACCCCACCCCCGAATACTGATTCTTACTGACATTGTTACATAGACGCTTGATCACATTGTGTGCATTACACATTGTGTACTCCATCTTCTAATCTGCAATGCAGATTGATCAGTTTCCATAAACCGAACGGACTGACTGATTGAACTTGGCTAGGGCTTCCCGAAATAGAGAAGTTAAGTTAATCACTGTGTCTGGACTAGAGGTATTATTATAACGATGGTGGCAATCAGGTCTTTCCCGGTGTTATTATATAGACTGGAGGTGACTCTTTTGGTAGACCCATCGTTAGCCTCTCTCTCTCTCTCTCTCTCTCTCTCTCTCTCTCTCTCTCTCTCTCTCTCTCTCTCTCAATAAAATCCAAAATAAGAAAGAAACAAATAAAGAGAGGAATGAAGAATATCAGGTAAAGAAAAAAAGCAAGCCATCAACGAGATATGCAGAGGTGCCAGCAAAAAATTTCAATGCATCAGCTCCAAGATTCTACTCAAGAGATAATAACTGTTTTTATTATGCAAGGGGATATTGCAGATATGGAGAAAATTGCAGATTCAGACACAAAATGAATAATTATGATGAAGGAAGAACAAATATTATGGAAAAGTTGGATTTTTTAATGTCAGAATTTCTGAAATGAAAAAGAACAACATACCAGAACGGAAAGAGACATGGGAAAATCCTTACTATTACCAATATTAAATGAAGGAGAAAACACGCAAACCATCATAGTGATGAATGCGCAGGGTTTAGTTACGAGTAACTCAAAAAGAAAAATAGAGTACTTAGAAGAACTAACCCAAATTGAAAAGAAAATAGATATAATGAATATAAGTGAAACCTGGTATTCCCAAGAGACTGGGAATGATGATCAAATAAAAGGGTTTCAAACTTATAGATCAGATAGAAAAAATAGGAATCAAGGGGAACCGCAATATATGGGAAAGACAAAAACAAGGAAAAAATGATATGAGAAATATAGTAAACTCAGAATGTGAACTAATAGCGGTAGAATTTGAATCTGAAAAATTAATGAACATAGTAATATATAGACCTCCTAATACTAAAGAGTTTGACTTAATAATAGAAAAATTGGATGTATATGTAGAAATCACAAGGACTGGACTATTCTCCTATCTGGAGACTTCAACTTCCTTTCGTAGACTGGAAGAACGAATAGGGGAGGAATTGTGGATGTACTTATACATATAAAAAAGAGAGTAATAGTAGTGCAGAGATAAGAGGCAATTCGAAAAGCTATTAGATATGCTACTAGAATACAACATTCACAAATAAATCACCTGCCAACAAGAAAGGAAATACTTTAGACCTAGTATTTGTGAACGAGATGAATTATGTTAAAGAAATAATAGTTTATAATGCGAGTATTTCAGACCATAATGTCATAGAATTAACAGTACATTCCAAAGCAAGTGAAAACAGAGATAAGCAAGAAATGAAAAAGTGGGAAGGATATGGAAAATACAACTTCTACAGTAAAAATATAAATGGTCAGAAATAAATGAAGAATTAAACCAAGATTGGATAATATTTTCGTAAGTGATGAACATAAGGTAAATACGGGAGATATTATATAAAATATTAGAGAAAATAGTGGATAAATATATACGAAGAAGAAAAGTAAACATCAGTCATGCATACCAAGAGACAGAAGGATCTTGTTCCAGAAAATCAGAAAGTGGAAAAAAGGTCTAGCAAAAAAAAAAATTGCATGGAAAGTTATAGAACTAAAAAGTAAGATAGAAAATGCAGAACAAAAGATTATACAATCAAAAGAAAATGAAAAACGGGACTTGGAAGAAAAAACCCTATTAAATATCAAGCAAAATCCCAAACTATTATACTCATATGCGAAGAAGATGAATAAAAGAAGAATAGAAATAGGCCCTCTAAGAATTGAAGGGAGATTAACGAATGAAAAAAGGAAATTTGCAACATACTGGCAGAACGATATAAGAGAGAATTCACCCCCTAGAATAGATAATGAGATAATGATATAGAAGTAAGGGATGAAAATAGTGAATATTTAGCTGACATAGATATTAATGAAGCTGATATTGTGCAGCTATTAATGAAATTAAAAATGGAGCTGCTGCAGGGCCTGATGGAATTCCTGCTATTTTGTTAAGTTTGAAAGTAGTTCATTCTATCGCAAAGCCACTTGCAATATTATTAAGGAACAAAGTGTAGATACAGGCAAGATTTTATGATGAGCACAAATTAGCATATTTTACCCCTACTTTCAAAGTGGATCAAGACTAAGAGGCAAGTAATTATAGGCCTGTGAGTCTAACATCACATATTATGAAATGTAGTGAAATGGGTAATGAAGAAAAATATTATGAAACATTTAATAAAAAATATGTTTGTTTAATAAAGGACAACATGGTTTCGTACCCGGAAAAAGTACACAAACCCAACTGTTAGTCCACCGTGAGAAACATATTCAAAAATATGAAAAGCGGAAATGAAACAGATGTTTATTTATTTAGACTTTGCAAAGCTTTTGATAAAGTAGACCATAATATATTAGCGAAGAAAATTAGAAAACACAATATCGTGGATAAAGTAGGAAGATGGTTAAAAGAATTTTTTACACAACAGAAAACAGATAGTTATTGCAAACGACGAGAAATCGGATGAAACCAAGGTAATATCCGGTGTGCCGCAAGGTACGGTGTTAGCTGCAATACTGTTTGTTATTATGATTGAAGACATAGACAATAATGTTAAGGATTCGTAGTGAGTAGTTTCGCAGATGACACAAGAATAAGTAGAGAAATTACTTGTGATGAAGATAGGAACGCTCTACAAAGAGACCTTAACAAAGTATATGATTGGGCAGAGGTAAAATAGGATGGTATTTAGCTCTGATAAATTTGAATCAATAAATTATGGAGACAGAGAAAGAAAGCTATATGCATAAGGGATGGCCTAATAATGAGACAATCACAAATAAGGAAGCAGTTAAGACCTTGGTGTGATGATGAATAGGAACATGTTATGCAATGATCAAATAGCAACTCTGTTGGCAAAATGTAAAGCAAAAAATGGGAATGTTGTTAAGGCACTTCAAAACAAGAAAAGCTGAACACATGATTATGCTTTATAAAACATATGTCGTAGTCCACTTGAATATTGCAATATGATATGGTACCCACACTATCAAAAGGATATTGCACAAATAGAGAGTGTACAAAGGTCCTTTACAGCTAGAATAGAAGAAGTTTAAGACCTTGACTACTGGGAAAGACTACAATTCTTAAAGATTATATAGTCTAGAAAGGAGAAGAAGAACGCTACATGATAATTCAGGCTAGGAAACAGATAGAAGGAATAGCAAAAAGAAAATATCATGGAACTAAAAATATCAGAAAGAGCAAGCAGAGGTAGATTAATAGTCCCGCCCCAAAACTATACCAGAAAAATAAGGAAAGAGCACACAGGACATTAATCCACTACGCACCAGCATCGATATGCAGCGTCATTCAATGCGTTGCCAGCTCATCTGAGGAATATCAGGAGTGAGCGTAGATGTGTTAAGAATAAGCTCGACAAATATCTAAACTGCATCCCAGACCATCCAGATTGGAAGATGCAAAAGATACCGGAAGATGTACTAGCAACTCTCTGGTAGACATTAGAGGTGCCTCACACTGAGGGACCTGGGGCAACCGAACAAGATGTAAGGTCTGTAAGGTAATGTCTCTCTCTCTCTTTGTGAATGATATTTATCTGATATTGGTTCGATTGGACCAGACATTTGCCTTTTGTAGGATGTTAAAATATTGTAATTTTGAATCTTTCGTTATGAATATTGCAGTATTGTGCTCTCTCTCTCTCTCTCTCTCTCTCTCTCTCTCTCTCTCTCTCTCTCTCTCTGCAGATAGCTCAGAATACTACTACTACTACTACTAATAATAATAATAATAATAATGGCTTAAATGGTTATTGGATTAAACTTCGGAACTATGTGTTAATTTCCCCGTGTGTTATTGCTTGTAATCGAAACTGCATTTATTGATTGACGTCATATTTCAGCATCTTCCTCTCGAAATTTTCTTTTATTTCTCAAGCTGTTTACAGCAAGCCAATCGAATTGATTCAATTCACGAAGAATCAACTCGATTCATGATTCGTCTTGATTCGCCACACTAATTTCAGTGCCAAGTTCACATTGAAATTCAATGTGGCGAATCAAAACGAATCACGAATCGTGTTTTGATTCAGCGTGAATTGAATCGACTCGATTCGCTTGGCGTAAGCTTAGCCTTCTTAAACTTGACTGGATTTTGAATACAGCAAATGTGTTGTAAATCCACTTAGAAATTGAAACAACAAAAATTCTACCATAATGCTCATTGGTTGGGGGAAGTTTGTGTGCAAGAAACTTGAATGAGTCTCGCCCAGACAGTCACCCAGACCGTGACTTGAGTGAGTGAGTCACGATGCAATGTATTGATTGGCCAGGTGACAGGTGTCGTGGAGAAGTGATGGGAGAGAGTTCATATTTTCTATTTATGGAGCTGATCCATTCATGAGGTCCTGGCGTGATTTGTCTTTGGTGGGGGAGAAACCATTTATAATTTGGCTGGTGACACACACACACACACACACACACACACACACACACACACACACACACACACACACTGGTATTCAATACAAAGGCGACGCCTTGGAAAGAAATATAAAAGAACTTTATATAGGATTTTATGTATAAGCTTCGCGATGTATACGATGCTGTATACAATAATGCGTGTGTATACTTACTTATATATATATATATATATATATATATATATATATATATTATATATATATATATATATATGTGTGTGTGTGTATATATATATATAATATATATATATATATATATATATATATATATGATATATATAGTACCTATATGCATACACAAACTATATTTATGCGTATATAACATATACATATACACACACAAACTATATTTATGTTTATCTATATAACATATACATACATATATATATATATATATATATATATATATATATTATATATATTGCAAAGTGAAATGAGTACATTTCCCCCAGGAATTATTATTATTATTATTATTATTATTATTATTATTATTATTATTATTATTATTATTATTATTATTATTATTACCCTCCACGTTTGTGACGATAACATCCCTTCGACCCCTACACTCTAACCTGTCACGTTCCATTAATCACATTTTAATCTGGACAAAGTCAACGACCGTCGATCCAGATTCAATAAAAAAAAAAAAAAAAAAAAAAAAAAAAAAAACGTCAGCTCCACTAAACTGACGAAGTTGCTTTAGAAGCCACGTCCTCCCCTCATTAGACCTGTTAACTGATTCATGCTCGCATTACGCCAATCCATCGGAGAGACTCAGTGTTGCTTATCTCCGGTAATGACTGTCTTACATTGGAACAGGGGAGGTAACATATTCCCTCGAGTGGTTAGGGAGAGGGATGCAAGAGAATGCCAGATTTCGGGAGTCCATTAAGGGCTAATGTTTGATGCTAGTGTCCGTGAAATTGAATGTCGCCCTAGGTGAGATTAGGCGAGACAGTGATGCTCGTGGTATTATTATTATTATTATTATTATTATTA
>NC_061108.1:5655205-5665631 GCF_015104395.2 Macrobrachium nipponense
CAAAATAGGAAAATAAATATGCAGTCTCTCTCTCTCTCTCTCTCTCTCTCTCTCTCTCTCTCTCTCTCTCTCTCTCTCTCTTTTAACCAGGTAAACACCACGTTAGCGAAGGGAAGAGATGAAATAGAATGAAGACGGACGACCGATATCCAGATGCGACAAACATCATGATGTCGGGTCGTGTCAGAGGCAGCAGCAGCAGCACCAGCAGTAATTGAGAGTCTGACGGTTTTTGTGGCCGTGAAATTGGCCCACAAATGTTGGTCTTGATGACTGTGTTTGTTTCTCAGTTTTGCTTGTTTGTGGAGTCGCCCGTTTCTCCATTGATGGGCGTGTTTGTTTGTTTGTTTGGTTAGAAAGTTCTTTGGAAGATTTAATTTCAAGTCAGTTGCCCCACTGTGGGATGGGATTGTCCCATATGAATGGGTTTCATCTTCTGAAAAATAATAATAAACATAATAGTAATATAAATTTTTGAAATGAGTTTGACCTGAATGGCTTACAAGTTTGTGAAGGGTCACAAGTTAAACACTTGTGTGGGTTTGAAGGAGGTCGGGGACAATTTTCATGTGGTTAAGACGCTTGAGAGGATGAGATTATTAACGGTTGGTGCGTAAAAAAAATGCTGAATATAAGGATGAATGACAAGATAGCTGGTGGCAGCTGATGGTGTCGGGATGGAGTGGTGGTGGAAGGTGGTCTCTATGAGATGATTTTAGGGCTCCTTCAGAGGAGCGAGACTGGAATGCGACTGTAGGAAGGTAGAAAGCCCGGATCTGAGAAGACGTTGGACGCGATCATAGGAAGGTAGAAAGTCCGGATCTGAGAAGACGCTGGACGCGATCATAGGAAGATTGAAAGCCCGGATCTAGGAATATGTTTTACGTGATCGTAAGAAGGTAGAAAGTCCAGATCTAAGATGTTGAACGTGATCGTAGGAATGCAGAAAGTCCGGATCTAAGATGATGTTGGATGCAATTGAAGGTAGGTAGAAAGTCTGCATCTAGGAATACGTTGGACGTGATCGTAGGAAGGCAGATAGTCCCGATCTAAGAAGACGTTGGACATGATTCTAGGAAGGCAGATAGTCTAGTTCTGAGAAGTTGGACACGATTGTAGGAAGATAGAAAGGCTGGATCTGAGAGGACATTGAATGCAATCGTAGGAAAGCAGAAAGTCCGGATTTAAGAAAACATTGGATGTGATTGTAGGGAGATAGAAAGTCCATATCTGAGAAGACGTTGGACGCGATCGTAGAAAGTTAGAGAGTCCAGATCTAAGAAAATATTGGATGTAATCGTAGGAAGATTGAAAGTCCGGATCTAAGAAAATATTGGATGCGATCGTAGGAAGGTAGAAAGTCCAGATTTAAGAAGACGTTGGATGCGATTGTGGTAAGGCAGAAAATCCGGATCTAAGGAGATGTTAGATGCAATCGAAGGAAGGCAGATAGTCCGGATCTAAGAGTACATTGAATGCGATCGTAGAAAGGTAGAAAGTCTGTATCTAGGAATACTTTGGACACGATCGTAGGAAGGTAGAAAGTCTGGATCTAGGGATACGTTGGACGCAATCGTTAGAAAGTCCGGATCTAAGAAGATGTTGGACGTGATCATAGGAAGGCAGAAACTCCAGATCTAAGAAGACGTTGGACGTGATCGTAGGAAGGCAGAAAGTCCGGATCTAAGAACATGTTGAATGTGATCGTAGGAAGGTAGAAGTCCGGATCTAGGAATACGTTGGACGCAATCAATAGAAAGTCCGGATCTAAGAAAATATTGGACGTGATCATAGGAAGGCAGAAAGTCCAGATCTAAGAAGACGTTGGACGTGATCGTAGGAAGGCAAAAAGTCCGGATCTAAGTACATGTTGAATGTGATCGTAGGAAGGTAGAAGTCCGGATGTAGGAATACGTTGGACGCAATCGTTAGAAAGTCCGGATCTAAGAATACGTTGAATGTAGAACTCCCATTAACTTAGTAACGTAATCTCACGTGACTACCATCCAAACTAAGAAAGCCTTCCCTCTTCTAGCGAGAAATGGGTCACGAACTTCTTGTAAGAAATTAGTCAGTACTGCAACTCATTCATGCCACAAATTTGTCATAAGTGGCACGTCAATCATCAATCATAACAGTTCGATTTTACGTCAAACTGGCGCGTAGGTGTGACATTTATTTTCTGTTAAAACTTTTTCTTTTATTATTATTAATACTCATTCTTACTTCAGGAGACTTTTGCACGAGTTTGACCGTTTGACAGATGTCAAGAAACTAACACATCATATTTTTACAAACTAATTTTTGTATTTGGTAATAGTGAGGAGTTGTCAGTCTGTCAGTCAAAAAATTCTGACTGTATACAGACATTTCGGAACCTTTGCTTCCAACTTTTCTGATTTCGTGTGCGCACTAGTAGCCAGTGTAATTTTCGTCATTCGTTATTTCATTGAACAACTTTGAATAACTTTGATATGAGTTTGAGAGCGATTATGGTAGAATATCTTGAGGTTCTTACTATGAGCCAGAAACCGATTTAGAGCTGCTCTTTTATTATTAGGCGAATCTTTTCTCGTACGAGGACACTGTAACATATGTTGTTTTTGAAACTCTAGATAATTTAAATATGGAACAGTCTCCTTGAGGAGGTCGTGCAATTGGAATGCAATGCATTATTGCCCTGATGCAATTCGTTTTGCATTTTAATACCTCACTTACATTATCTGTTTATTTATTAACTTGTTAATTTCCTATTTTTTAAATAAGACCTTCCTTCTGTCAGTATTTCCCATTACCTTCTGTTACGTTTGAATTTCGAAGCACTGGCTCTTAAGGTGAGCTTGTTGCATATGAATAGGGTTTGTCTTGCAAATAATAATAATAATAATAATAATAATAATAATAAAATAATGTCTCATTGATGTCGCAGTACCATGGGACACCAGAGTTGAAGAGAAAGAGAGGGAAAAAATGGATAAGTATCAAGACCTGAAAATAGAAATAAGAAGGATATGGGATATGCCAGTGGAAATTGTACCCATAATCATAGGAGCACTAGGCAAGATCCCAAGATCCCTGAAAAGGAATCTAGAAAAACTAGAGGCTGAAGTAGCTCCAGGACTCATGCAGAAGAGTGTGATCCTAGAAACGGCGCACTTAGTAAGAAAAGTGATGGACTCCTAAGGAAGCAGGATGCAACCCGGAACCCCACACTATAAATATCACCCAGTCGAATTGGAGGACTGTGATAGAGCAAAAAAAAAAAAAAAAAAAAAAAAAAAAAATAATAATAATGATAATAATACTGTTGAATAAAATGGTAGAATTCACCGTTTTAATCTTATATATAAGACGAATTCGCTTAATTCTGCCATTTTATTCAACAGAATTTGTATAAAAGAGGGTCTTCTTACAAAAAAAAAATGATAATAATAATAATAATAATAATAATAATAATAATGAAAACTTACTTCGTTAATTGACACAAAGAACCGATAATGCTTTATATATCAAATGAAATCTGCCAGTCATTTGTAAATCGGATTACAATTGTAGCTACGACCGGCGATCCTATTCGACTTGCTAAGAAATTTCGACCATAGTGTTGATGATGACGAACCTATAGAGACCCATAATACCTATCTCGAGATATTTTAAAAGCTAACTCAAAGTCCGTAAAAGATATTATTCCCTTTTTAACTGGTGATTTAGTGACGTAGTTTTATTTTTTTATACTTGTCTTCAGTTCAAAGTTACGATTTATATATATATATATATATATATATATATATATATATATATATATATACACTATATGTATATATATATATATATATATATATATATATATATATATATATATATATTATATATTAATATATATATATATATATATATATATATATATATATATTATATATTTATATACATATACCCCTTTCGACGTAGAAGGTGGGAAAAAGCTATTCAGGAAGATTTTGGATGTTTTTGTTTCGTTGTATGAAGCGTTGTGAGTCTTATTATAGTGTTTTATAATATATAGTATATGTATATGTATATATATATATACATGACAAAATTGTTTCTTATGTATCTAATGTAATGAATGATCATCTGCAGAAATGGCACAATTAGGAATTACTGCCCAACTTTTTAGATCACAAAAAAGCCGTTTTTAACTTCTCTGTTTATATATATATATATATATATATATATATATATATATATATATATATATATATACATACACATAGATATGCATTTTCATTGTAAATAAAAATGATGTTTCTCATGTTTCTGATATAATGAATGTTAATCTGTAGAAATTGCACAATTTAGGAGGAATTACTGTTCCCAACTTTTTAGATCCAAAATGAGTCATTTTTTTAACTTCTCTGATTGTGGTCAGTTGAAGTAGAGAGATACCATCGTTTAGTTGAGCTTAGAGAGATATCCCTGGTTAGATGTTGGTCAGAGAAATACTGAGTTACTTTGCGCTAGCTCAGTATAGGAAAAAACTCAAGGTAGGATTGGTGTTCAGCGAGAACCAAGTATAGATTCATGTTTGATTAGAATTCGCAGTGGGCCATGAAACTTAATATTTGCTTGTTCAGTTTTGTAAGTGGGTGGACTGCGAAGGGTAGAAGTAACGGGAAAGTTTTAATGAAAGTGTTTTGAGTTTGCAAACTGCCAGGAACTTGCTCCTTCGCGTTTACTTTTGCAAACTGTGAAATAATGTATTGTAGACTTAGATTGGATCTGTTAGTTTCTATCACATCTCAGTCTAAATTCATTTTCGCGTTAAAGCAAGACAGTTAAACTAGCTGTGCTTTTATGCTTGACAAAACTGGTTTTAAATTTTCAAAGAATGGGGAAATACCAGTTGAAAATACCAATGGCAAGAGAGAGAGAGAGATGAGATTGGCGAAGAGAGAGGAGAGGGAGGAGAGGAGAAGAGAGAGAGAGAGAGAGAGTATAAATGATACTCTACCATTTAACTAGCTCCCCGTTTTTTGGTGAAACTTCTTATAGTAAACCCTTGAAATGTTAGTTTAAAAAAATTCTCTGTTTCAGGCATGGGCCCCCGTAGGAGGGAATAGTGCCGTCAGTGCACCTCGCGCGGTGCACTGTAGGCTTTCCTAAAGGTTATTGGCTGGGTCCCATCGGCCAGTAGCTACAACCCCTTTCATTCCTTTTTGCAGTACCTCCGTTTATATTTCTTTCCTCCTGTTACACCTTTCAAATCCTGTTTTAATTCTCAAGTTGACGTTCAGAGCTGGGAATGGCTTGTCATTCATAGGTCCCACACCTCGTAGGTCCCAGCAAAGCTTGGCCTGTGGCCTAAATCTTGTCATTCCAGTCCCAATTTCAATTCCTAGTTCATCAAGGACGATTGTTTTTACTGCTTTGGTCCCTTTGTGAAAAAAAAAAAAAAAAAAAATGGAGAAAACATCACTACATTGTCCAGCATTGAAATTTGATTTAGAATTTTCCAGTTTCCCAGGCTGAAACAACGAGTTGTGGTTGGGGGGGGGGGGGGTTCGGAGGCAGGCGGGGTTGGGGGGGGGGGGGGGGGGGGGGGGTTGCGGGTTCAGAACTGGAAACCTGCGAAAAGATTTGTATGGGAGTGATACTCTTGTTTTTGGTTTTGTTGCCTGATGGTCGTGAAAACCCGGGTCTATTTTTTTATTATTAATATTTTCGATTCATGTGATTTGGAACGTTTTGCATTGAACGCTGTTTATCGCTATTTAATCTCTTACAGAATTTCTTATGTATATTTTTTATGATTCCTATTCAGTGTTTTATTTATTTTCGCATCGTAGTTTCTTTATATTGCATTCTCATATACTATTTAATATTTGGGACATTCATATTCAGTGTGGCGTATATATATATTTGTGGCGTTTATATATTTAATCTCTCATATCCTTGCGGATATTTCTATTATAATTCCTATACGGTGTTGCATTTATTTTCGCGCAATATTTTTTTAGTGCGTTCTCTTCTAGTATTCTCTTTATTTTTCATTAATGGTTTTGTCCTGTTGTTAAATTATTTGTTGACTTCGGTTTCATTAACATTGTTTTATTTACTTTCCTTGTTTTCTAATGTTTTTATAAATTTCGGTTTTATTTTAGCCTGTTGCTGTTGATTATATTATTAACTTTGACGTTCTGGTATCTTCTTTATTCGCGTTTCATTTAAGTTATATATTTTTGTTTATTCCTGTTTGACGCTTTAGTTACCTTCTTGTATATTTGATGTATTTTTACATATCAATGGATTCAATTGATTCTATGTTATATATTTCTGTATCCACATTTTTAAGCTTTTCTTCTTTCCTCCGTGAAATATATATTTCCGTAGGGAGAGTATTGCCATCAGTGCACCTCATGTGGCGCACTGTCGGCATTACAAGCGCCTCAGCGGCGTGATCGGTATGGTTTTGGCCTGCCACCTCGGTGGCCTCGAGTTCAATTCTTGGGCGTTTCGCTGAGGGGTTAGAGATGTGTATTTCTCGTGATGGACGTTCACGCTCGCCGTGGTTCGGAAGTCGCGTAAAGTCGTTGGTCCCGTTGCTGAATAACCACTGGTTCCATGCAACGTAAAAACAACAAACAAACAAACAAACTCTGTAGGCATTATTAAGTCTCTTTGCAGCGTCCCTTAGGACCCTAGCTGCAACCCCTTTCATTCTCTTTTACTGTACCTCCGTTCATATTCTATTTCTTCCATATAGCTTTCCATCCTCTCTTAACAATTTTCTCAGAGTGCAAATGCTTTGAGGTTTTCCTCCTGCTGCATCTTTCAAACCTTTTTTTGTGCCAGTTTCCGTTTCAGCGCTGAATGACCTCGTAGGTGCCAGCTTAGCTTGTTCCTTGGCCTAAATTCTATATTCTATGCTTTATTCTTCTTGGAATACGGCAAAAGGTCTTTATACATGACGGGAATGATATTGGTTATGACATTAACTGAAGGCTCTTGTCTCTTGTGAGGCGAAATTGCATGGCCTCGAACAGAACTTTTTATTTAAAATTTTTTTTCTTTAACTCAATAGAAAATATGATTTTTTTTTTATTTTTTTTACTCAATAGCAAATATGAAGGAGGAAGTGGATGAATGAAATAAGCCTTTTGTGTTGTGGTTATTGTTGTTGTTGTTGTTGTTATGGCTTTCAAAGAACAGCGGCTCTTTTGAAGTTGAGATTGGGTTGCCTTGTGTAACGAATGTTACTTAGGTCCTCCCCCTCCCCCCCCCCCTCCCCAAACACACACTTACGAACCCCCCCCCCCCTCCTCTCCCTCCATCATCATAAATTACTTTTTTTTTTGTGAAAGTATACCTTTTGTCATTTTCCCTTTTGATCTTAAGTCATGTAACGTAAGGAAAGGTTGTCATGTTTCATGTTAGGAAATTGTTGTTTTCTTTATTATTTATTATTATTTTCATAACATACAATGTTGGCAAGGCTTGGCACAGCTTAATTCATTGAGGTAGTGCAGTCCCCTCCCCCACACACACTTGTTTTAAATCTGTTAGACTTAATCCCTGAAGGAAGTATCAAAAAGATTTTAGATTTTAAACATTTTTACTTTATATCTTTTTGGTAATCGCAATTTTAACTGTCAATCTTCATGACTGAAATTGTCATACATAAGTTTAAAAATGTTACACCCATTTTCAACTTGTGAAATGCTTACGCACTCAAACACACACACACACAAACCGCCATAAACATACACACGCATCTGTAATCACATATAAATCCCACTGAACGAACTAGCCTGGCATTGCCAGAATATAAAACGTCCCTAGGAGATGCTCTGTCTATCTATCTATATCTATCTATTCTATAAATAAAAACCAGAAGAACGAGGGAAATATTATGTGAATCTAGCAAGAGTCACCAACTGGTGGCGAAGACGTCTTAGATAAAGACTTCTACCGTCGACGAAGACGCGTCCCTAAGACGTCTTAAGATAAAGACCTCCTACCGTCGAGGAAGGCTTTTCGTTGCCTCGTCAGCGGATGGAGGGCAAACTGGAAGACTTCTTTTTGTGAATGAACGACTCGTGGTGATCGCTGAGTCAGCAAGATTTCGACTGACTTATAGAGCCTCCCCGATGCCTTTTATTTCAGTAGTAGAATAGATCAGTCCTGGATTTATGAGATGTAGCTTTTTTTTTTCTTTTTTTAGGTAATCCATCATTCTCCCGTTATGGGACCTGTCCAGGATTTTGGTTGATGGAGGCGAGGAGGTTTCTGGAACTCGTCTTCCGGATTCCAAAGTATAGATTCCCACGAGGGCTGGAAATATGTTACTGGAAACCGCAGTGGTATTCATTTAAAACAAAATTCAAGATACGTGTTCAGTTACATAATACATATTATGAGGACCTCCTTATATAGCTATATAATCGATCAGTAGAAGGAACTCTACATTCCAGGAATTGGAATATAGAATTTAGGCCAAAGGCCAAGGTAAGCTGGGATCTATGAGGTCATTCAACGCTGAAAGGGAAGAAATTGAGAGTAAAAAGACTTTAAAGGAATTTAACACGAGGAAAACCTCAGAGAATATGAACGGAGGTACAGTAAAATGAATGAGAAATGTTGCAGTTAGTGGCGGCCAAAGGGACGCTTCAAAGTAATGCCTACAGTGCACCGAGGGAGGTGCACTGGCGGCACTACCCGGGGTCCCTGCCCCCTCTTACTGGGTAGGAGGAGGAACAAGGAGGAATGAAGATGATGATGATAATTGCTTACTCATCGGCCTCCTCCTCCTCCTCCTCCTCCTCCTCCTCCTCCTCCTCACCTCCAATTCCTCCTCCTCCTCCTCCTCCTCGTCATCCTCTCCAATTCCTCTCTTCCACCTCCCCAATTCCTCCTCCTCGTCCTCCACCTCGTCCTCCACCTCTCCAATTCCTCCTCCTCCTCCCATCCAATACCTCCTCCTCCTCCTCCTCCCTCATCCACCCACTTCTCGTTACCTCTTTCAATCACCTTTTTCTCTCCCAGGTTGCCATTCATTCCCATTTAAGGTTAGTTATGGGCGGCGATGATGTGTCGGGGGGGGGGGGGGGGGGGGGGGGGGCGCGATCCGAGTCCCAAGAAAGCATCGGCTTTAAAGCCAATGAGAGCTGGAATGGTGGTGAATGGCTGGTGGAGCTGGAACTTGGTTTTGGGTCGAGCCGTGCGCGTGCTCTCTCTCTCTCTCTCTCTCTCTCTCTCTCTCTCTCTCTCTCTCTCTCACTGGCACAAGTTTTTAGAATATGCAAATTGGGCTCTCTTAAATACAAACGTTACATTAGGATTCATTTGAGATGAAAATTGTAATGATATTGAATTGAAACGTTCGTTTGGCATCGGTTTGAATTGGAAATTGGAAGTCTCTCTCTCTCTCTCTCTCTCTCTCTCTCTCTCTCTCTCTCTCTCTCTCTCTGAAGCCTGTGCGTTGAAAATCCGTGCATCGCTGACTCTCACTAAGTAAATGTGGGAAGCTATAATGACCGACAGAGGGTAAAAAGTGGTTTTTCTACTAGCTTAAATGGAGTAGTGACTAAAATTGCACCGGTGAAAAATAAAGACTCTGCGGATACTTGAGAGGATCTTTGTATCTCTGACTCTCACTGAATAGATATGGGAAGCTATAATGGCAAGCAGGGAATAAAAAAAAAAAAAAGTTATTTTTCTACTAGCGTAACGGAGTGGTGACTAAAATTGTACCAGTAGAAAATAAAGACTATGTGGATACTTGAGAGCATACAATTAAAGAGTTGACAGTATGGGAAGGTATAATGGCCGGTAGAGAGTAAAAAGTGATTTTACTCTTAGCTTAACGGAGTGGAATACTAAAATTGTACCGGTAAAAAAAGAAAGACTATGCGGATACTGAACAGGATAGAAGTAAAGAGTTAATAGTGCACACGACAACATCCCCATTTATAGCTTAAAAAAAAGAAACAGAAAAAAAAGAGTTCCCCCAAATTCCAGAGGTCATCGGCTCTAATGTTTATTGGTTATTTCCAGTCCAGGTCAATGTGTCACGTGAACCACGTCTGTTGACATTGGACATGCGACGAACATTTGATATCGATACCAAGGTCTCTCACGGGAAGGTTGTGACCGGGTCATCTCTATCCTTGAGGGGGATTCTATTCTCTCTCTCTCTCTCTCTCTCTCTCTCTCTCTCTCTCTCTCTCTCTCTCTAAGGAAGGCTGAACTTCACGATCGATATCGGATTCAAATGCCATTAAGGAAAATGGAATTGAGGTTTTCAAAAAGTTTACGGCGGTCGTCTCTCTCTCTCTCTCTCTCTCTCTCTCTCTCTCTCTCTCTCTCTCTCTCTCTGATTTGAATGTTTTTAGGGGAAGTAAGGAACAAGGAATTGTGGTTTACAGTACAGAAGAGCTTAAGTCCTTTA
>NC_061108.1:5666131-5676131 GCF_015104395.2 Macrobrachium nipponense
TGTGTTAGTATGTTAGGAGCCATATTTGGTACCGCAAAAAAAAAAAAAAAAATGTATGTAGTATTTAGGGAGCCAATTTGTAGCTGTAAAAAAATGTATGTTAGTATGTTAGGAGCCATATTTGTAGCGGTAAAAAAATGTATGTTAGTATGTTAGGAGCCATATTTGTAGCTGTCAAAAGAGTGTGTTAGTATGTTACGAGCCATATTTGTAGCTGTAGAGAAAAATTTACGTTAGTCTGTCAGCAGCCATATTTGTAGCTGTTTGTTAAAAATATATAGTGTTCTGTTCAATTTCCAACTCACGTGAATACCTCGCCCACAAATTCACAAAGGGAGCCCCCTTGGGGGGAATCCTCCCTATAAGCTTCCAATGACCCCCACCAATTAGCCAGCCGCCCCCTAAAATGCCTCAGGACCTTGCCAATCGGGGAAGACGGTCTTTGTTGGGAGAGAAGGATTTGTATAGGAGTAATCCTTCGGATTTAGGAATCCTTAATGAGAGGTGGCTGTCTCGTGTTATGGCCGTTGGAGGCGAATGGTGGACGTACGGCTCTGTAGACCCCAAAGCCTTGGGTAGACCCAAGACCTTGGGTAGACCCAAGTGGGTAGACCCACGGTCTAGGGTAGACCTTGATAAGGAAGTTATGTTGGGTCCTTTACTGTTCACTTATAGGCCTGGAATTTTTTTTCTTTTATTTGCTTTATTTATCCATTTATATATTTAGTTATTTGTTTAATATTTATTTATTTATGTATTTATTTATATGCTTATTTATTTTATTTTTTTACTTATTTCTATTATTATTTATTTATATATATTTTTATTTTAATTTTTTTATTATTTCTATTAGGTACTTATATAGTTATTATCTACTACTTGAAAGTTTGTTATTTGTGTATGTATTTATTTTTTTGTTTATTATTTTTCTTTTATTTATTTTATATTTATTTATTCGTTTATTTATTTAATTAATAGTTTATTTTTTTATTTATGATATTCTTTATTTTATTTGTATTTTATTTTTTATTATATATTATTTTACTTTATTATTTTATTTGTTTATTTATTTATTTATTTATTTATTTATTTATTTATTCAATAGAATATGATTATTGGTCATTCCACTGAGGTGTGAGAGATGTGTATTTCTGGTGATAGAAGTTCACTCTCGACGTGGTTCGGAAGTCACGTAAAACCGTTGGTCCCGTTGCTGAATAACCACTGGTTCCATGCAACGTAAAAACACCATACAACCATTAATCCTTTTAAACATAATGTTTATTTCTGTTTTATATTTTAAGTTTTCTGTAAAAGAAAACTAATAAGCCGGCTTTGTCCGTCAGTCCGTACTTTTCTGTCCACCCTCAGATCTGAAAACCTACTGAGGCTAAAAGGCTGCAAAAATGCAACTTGATCATCCACCTTCCAATCATCAAACATACCAAATTGCAGCCCTCTATCCTCAGTGGCTTTTATTATATTTAAGGTTAAAGTTAGCCATAATCATGCTTCTGGGGCAACGGTTTAGGACAGTCCACACCGGGCCGTGGTTAAAGCTTCATGGGCCGTGGCTCATGCAGCGTTATACAGAAAACCCGATTGCGCCGAAGAAAATTCTGTGCATTTTTTAAAAACTTGTTTCTGTTAAAGTTGAATATCAAAGCTCGATGTCTGTAGGAGTGTTAGAATGACGTTTTCAATATTGTCAGTCACAAGGTTGATGCAAGATTTTTATAGGCCTCGATCGTCACGATTATGACAGGCCTATCACCTGTCTCAACGTCGAAAAGATAAATAGACACATAAGATTGACAGATTGACAGCTTAAAATAAGAAACTAATAGCTGTGAGTGGAAAAGAGTCAGTCAGATATATGGGCGTTCCTATCAACAGAATAAGAATAGCGGTAAAAATAATAAGAAGATATTGGTTAAGGACGAATCGAAAGTTCAGTTTTAAACTTGACACACGCTAATCTCTCTCTCTCTCTCTCTCTCTCTCTCTCTCTCTCTCTCTCTCTCTCTCTCTCTCTCATCATAATGGTATGATAATTGGTTAAGAACATATCAAAAGTTTCATTTTAACTTTACAGTAAGTGCTCTCGCCTCTCTCTCTCTCTCCCACCTCTCTCTCTCTCTCTCTCTCTCTCTCTCTCTCTCTCTCTCTCGTCATCATAATTGTATATTGGTTAAGAAACTTGACATAGCTCTCTCTATCCGTAGCTATTTTTTTATATATATATCTAGGAGACGAACCTCTCTCTCTCTCTCTCTCTCTCTCTCTCTCTCTCTCTCTCTCTCTCTCTCTCTCTCTCTCTCACACACACACACACACATTGACGAGCTGAGTAGAAAAGTTAGTGGCATTCTAATGTATCTAAGTAGAGTAAAAGATTACTTTGATGATAACACTCGAGCTTTGATTTTTGGAAAGTCTGGTCCTGAGTGTAATAAACTACTGTATTAAGATATGGGGGGTAACTAATGATATGCACATGGAAAAAGCTAAAAAAATCCAAAACTTTGCAGGTAGAGTAGCCGTTATTGGGGTGAAAAAACACGATCACATCACCCCAACCCTCCAGCAATTAAAGTGGATAAAATTAAAAGAAAAGTGTATGTACGATGTTTGTGTTTTTGTTTTTAAAAGTTTGAGAAAAGAATATCCCAACTGGCTATACACACAAATTGGTAATTGTAGGATGCATTAAAGAAGACAGAATGAAAACATAAGTAGACAGCTACGAAAGGATTTGGGTTCGCTCGATGGCAATAAGGGGCAGCTTGCTGGAATAAACTAACCTCTGAAATAAGAAAATGTATAGATGTTAGTTCTGATTTATTCAAAAGGAAACTTAAGCAATACTTCTTAAATTTTACTTGAATGTATATATCCTAGACTTTTACAATCCAATTATTGTGAATTTATAGTCAATAATTTATATTGTTATGTAGCAGAATAACCATTTTATAATGGAATGAAAGGTGACTCTCTCTCTCTCTCTCTCTCTCTCTCTCTCTCTCTCTCTCTCTCTCCAATCCTTATTTAGCTTCCGAAGCGCATACAATAGAAACCGGAACCCACAGGCGTGAAATTCGATTAGACCTACGGTACTAATCCTATTCTTGGTCTTGATTAGGGCGGGATTAGGTCAGCACCAGCCCCCTGATTCGGGTGGCCCCCTCCCTCACATTCATTGATATATATATTATATATATCCCCCTCTGTTATGTCCCCACTCCACCGTTCTTTATGGAAAAGGAAAAAAAAAAAAGAAATACAAGATGCGGTAGATATTATGCAGTGTGTTGACGGAATGTTTGTGTAGACGGCAGTTCAGTGCTCTGCCGGGTCGGTGATAAAGCGCGCCAGCGCGCATATGCACTCGTACATTGTGTATATATGTATATATATATATATTAACCGTTTTTCCCAGACTCCTGCCTGCCTTCGTAAAATTTTTTGTATAAATTTTTGAAAAGGAAAATCATACGGCTGATGAGGTTTCTAGTCAGTAGACGGAAAGCCACCCGTTTTTTATTGTTATTTTTTTAATACACTTTTACATAATTGAGGACTTTTGATACTTGAATATATTTAATATATATATATATATAGTATATATATTATTATATAATATATATATATATATATATTATTTATATATATATATATATATTACATACATAATATATAATATTATATTATAATAATTATATATTTATATATATATAATTATTTATATTTTATATATATATATATATAAAGATTTTCTTAAATCAAAACAAGACGTTATTCTTGTTCGATAGAACATGCACTTCCCTGTGGGGAGAAGTAATCATGTGTGTAACTAACTATCTTGGCTTAATTTTGAATTTAGATAAATTTACCATTCAGAGCTTCAGATATTCAGTCATGTGATGGTTTATTATTATTATTATTATTATTATTATTATTATTATTATTATTATTATTCAAAAGATGGACCCTATTCATGTAGAACAAGCCCACCAAAGGGGCCACTGACTTGAAATTCAAGCTTCCAAGGAATGTGGTCTCCATTGGAAAGAGGCAACAGCAGGTAATAGCAGACAAAACAATGAAAGATCACTTATAAAGATAAAAAAATTCAATTAATAAATTAATAGATAAAAATGTAAGTAAAATATTAGAATACAAGAATTGTTTGAAAGACAGTGAGATCTACACACCTGGGCGATGGTTAATTCCTCACACTTTCGAAAATGTCTGACAAAGAGGAAAAATATTTTTTGACAGGAGCATCTCTAGCCCTCACGATAATAATCATTAAATAAATAACGATTTACTGTCACGCTACACCTATCCCAGAGCAGCGTCGCTCCCTCAAGAGTGAAAGGACGAGGAGGCATATATATATATAGGCCTAACACCGGAGGCCTACGTATAATTCTCAACTGAACTGGAAAAGCTGCTTACTTCCTCCTCCCGCCGTCCTTATTTAACCTGATCTATGGAGGAGGGTGGGGCTGGGCGGGGAATGGGAATAGTACAGCAGCTCAAAGTTTCTGTCTCATATCTCGACATTAGCTGAATGAAATGGAAGTTGGGCGAATGCGATTATTGAAGGCTGGAGAGAAACGTTTCGTGCGAGGCCGCTCATTCATCTTCAGGTTGTTCGACTGTGGTGCCATCTTTGATCACTTTTTTTTTTCAAATGCTGAGATGGGCAGAGCTGTGAGCTGGAATGACGATAGATTGGTTGTTGATGCTGTAACGGGAGACCGGCTGGCAACTCGCCATTTTAACTTGCCATTATTTATCTTGCCATCTCTTTGACAGTCAAGTTCTCTCAGGTAATCTGAGACATGGGTGACCTTTACTGTCGGCTATCGAGCATTCGTGTACCTCACGAATTATGTTTATCTGAGGTGCATAACGCTCTTGCTTATGGAGGTGTCACTTTTATGAATGTCTGGTTGTGCCTGAGTAAAGGGTCGCACTAGACCGAAAGTGCTTGGCTATCTCGCTTTTCATTTTTCCTCCGTGGCAAAAACCTTTATTTATACATAGCATCACGTTTTATATACTTCGTGATCAAGTTATTCATATATATATATATATATATGTGTGTGTGTGTGTGTGTGTGTGTGTATGTATGTATGTATGTATGACTATACGTATAGTAGGTTAGTGAGTCGCTTCGTGATTGTGACTGAACACCTTTGAATCGCTTGCAGCATATTTTTTTAGTTCCTTCCATTGCCCGTAGAGGTCTTCTACTTGCGTGAGTATATATATATATATATATATATATATTATAATATATATATATAGATATATATATATATATGTGTGTGTGTGTGGGCATGTGTCTTTTACTGTAATCCAACAGCACATATAACATGAAGATAGAAGTTCCATAAAAACACTATTGATACGTTTCAACCAAATATTTCTGACGTTTCTTATAGAGAGAGAGAGAGAGAGAGAGAGAGAGAGAGAGAGAGAGAGAGAGAGAGAGAGAGAGAGAGAATCTTATTGAGAGGATGACTGTCTTAATTCCATACTGGCCCTCATGTTCAGTGCATCTTTGACAATATGTAAATTTCCATGATTACTAAAAAGCCAATTTAATTAACGTTTCCATTCGCGTTAGACTTCATAGACTATATATATATAGCCCCGGGGGAGAAGGAGAGGCTTAGACCACGCCTTGGGTTGTGGACCACGGCTAAGGCTTCCTCTTGGAAGTCGACCAGCGCATGACAAGAAGGTATTGAGTGGTGCTTTATCATTTATTTCGGTGTGAAGATGGTCGGTCTCTTGGCCGACGGTCAGAGTCAGACCCCTACTGGGGATTCTTGAGTCATGACGAGTCGTCTGTCTAGGGTAGGAGGAGAGAGGTCTCCCTTCTTTCTGCATTGCTTTGAATGATTTTGGAGAGAGAGAGAGAGTTACAAGGATTAGGATGTTTCAAAGACTTGTTATAGTCCATCCGAGGAGCAAAATGAAATTGATATGAGAGAGAGAGAGAGAGAGATACAGGCTCCTTGAGAGAGAGAGACAGACAGACAGACAGACATACCTCTTGAGAGATAGAGATACAGGCTCCTTGAGAGAGAGAGAGAGAGAGAGAGAACGAGCTTCCTTAAGGGAGGAGAAAGCGAGAGAGAGAAGTTGAGAAGGCGGTCCAAGAGAGAAGGAGGAGAGAGAAGCTCTTGAGAGAGAGAGAGAGATACAGGCTCCGAGAGAGAGAGAGAGAGAGAGAGAGAGTACAGGCTTCTTAAGAAAGAGAGAGAGAGACAGAAGCTTCTTAAGAGAGAGACAGACAGACAGACATACAGGCTCCTTGAGAGAGAGAGAGAGAGAGAGACGAGAGAGGAGAGAGGAGAGAGAGGAGACCACCTTCATCCCCTTCCCCCGCCTCCCCCCCCCACGCGCGCGCGCGCGCGTAGACGCTCAAAAACGGGTATTGAATTAGATACCTGATTTCACCCCCTAGAGACGTACTTTCCCAAATCTGATCCATAGTTAAGCAAAGAAAAAAAAAACGTTGGAGTTTGGTTAACTTTCGAAAAGTAGGTTAGCGAGAGCCCTAATTCCCTGTAGACCTTTAGAAGATGCGAGGTTTTTAAGCCCTCACTTTGGTTTTTCCTTAATTTTAATAATTTTTTATTTTAATGTTATCAGCAGGAATGCGATTCACCTCTTTGGCTTAATTCGACAGCTTTGAGATTGTCTCTTCAGTGTCACTCTGATAACTGTTTGAAAATGTTCGATCCAGTGTCACTCTGATAGGTAGCTGTTTGAGAATGTTCGATTCAGTTTCACTCTGATAGCTGTTTGAAATTGTTCAATTCAGTTTCACTCTGATAGATGTTTGAAATTGTTCAATTCAGTGTCACTCTGATAGCTGTATGAAAATTTTCGATTCAGTTTCACATCGATAGCTGTTTGAAAATGTTCGATTCAGTATCACTCTGATAGCTGTTTGAGAATGTTCGATTCAGTGTCACTCTGATAGCTGTTTGAGAATGTTCGATTCAGTGTCACTCTGATAGCTGTTTGAGAATGTTCGATTCAGTGTCACTCTGATAGCTGTTTGAGAATGTTCGATTAAGAGTCACTCTGATAGCTGTTTGAGAATGTTCGATTCAGTGTCACTCTGATAGCTGTTTGAGAATGTTCGATTAAGAGTCACTTTGATAGCTGTTTCAAAATATCCAATTCAGTTTCGTTTTTATAACTTTTTCGAGATTTTCGATTAAGTGTCACTTTGATAACTGTTTGAAAATGTTAGATTCAGTTTCACTCTGATGGCTGTTTGAAAATGTTCGATTCAGTTTCACTCTGATGGCTGTTTGAAAATGTTCGATTCAGTGTCATATTGATATCTGTTTTAAAATGTTCTCTCCAGTGTCACGTGGATTGAGCCCAGTAAGTGGTTATGAGATAGGTCAGCCTTCGCTCCCCAACTTCCACTAGTTATAAGTATCGTCACGTCTGACGCTACACCATTGCATGATGGTATATCATCACAGCTAAATTACATCATCGAGTTCAAGCTCTCTCTCTCTCTCTCTCTCTCTCTCTCTCTCTCTCTCTCTCACTTAAGAAACTGTTTTCTCTCTAAGAAACCTCTTTCTCTTAATTAACATTCTCTTTCTCTCTCTCTCTCTCTTAAGAAAAATTTATCTCACTCTCTTTCTATCAAGAAGCTTTCTCTCTCTCTCTCTCTCTCTCTCTCTCTCTCTCTCTCTCTCTCTCTAATCATTTCATCTAAGTCATTGGTGCCCCTTTTGTCGAGACCGAGGACGTCCTAAATCGTACTTTTGTACTTCTTCAAGTTGGACCTTGAGAGCATATTTGGGGGTTGGGGAAGGGGGGGGGATGGTTGGGGGTTACTGGTGGAGGTCGAACTCTTGCACTATGGACGATTCTCTCCAAGCGAATTCAATCGGTCGAGATTGTAAGCAGTTTTCTAAGGATTTATTCTCCCCAGACCTTAAATTTAGCACTGCGCGCTTATTGTGTGAGATGTCTGGCTGGAATTGACGTGTATAAAAATGCTCTTGCTTGTATAGAAATCAGTACGAGTGCTGTGAATGTACTTGAAGATGACGGCGCAATCCTAGACAAAATTTCATTTTGTCAAGGAAGATCTCAGACGTCATTGTTAGGTCTGATTCTGTTTCCCTGGCTTTGTGTAGTGATTCTTTTCAGATATTCTTCGACAGTGTCAGAAATCAGGCGCCCTGCTCTTGTCAGAAAGATTTAGCATATCGGCAAAGAATAGCCGTCTTCATCCCCTAATAATCATTGTGGATTGGTCCCTGATTGCTGCAAGTGGTCGGTTTTTGATCCGTCCAGTTTTTCTAGATGAGATAAAGTATGTTGATAACCCCTCCTTTATTTTCTCGTCAGATGTATAAATCTAAAGCATTGCTCTGTGCAGACTTGACTTGATCTTAAGCCGGTTCGCTCGTCTCCTACTTTTGAAGGCCCTAAGCACTAGCTTCTTCTCACATTTCTTTGAGTATTGTTATATCTTGGCGTTAATAAATTTGGTATGTGTGTAACCTGTATCGTCTGCATTATAAAATCAAGTACCTGTGTTGAACATGTCTTGCCACCTCTTCTCAAGTTTTACTCCAGTGGAAATCGGCAGTCCACGCGAGATTAAACGGTCCATGTGACTGTTTCTTTCTTTCTACTGCCAAGCTCTGGAATTCAACTGTTTCTCACGTTTTCCTTATTTCTTAGAACCTTCCATTCTTTCCTCTTTTTCATTTTCCTTGTTTCCTTTCGGCCTGGGCTGGTAAATTGCCATCTAGTGTCCCACCCCATCGTCCTACCCACTTTAGAAAGATGTCAATATTATCTCGCTTATGCCCATTTTTAGATACATTATCGAGAGATTAAACGAAAAGATTTTGACTTTTCATTCTCTTTCAGCATCAGAAAAACTCGAGATAGATGTGGGTATTCCCTTCATCTCCTTCGTGTCTCTAGAGGCAAACAAGGAACTTATTAGTTTTTAATTCCTTATAAGTTATTTAATGATAAACTGTGCCAACGAACTCGAGTTAGATTTTACGGTACTTGGGCTGTTTATTTTTAAATAGAAAATTGCTGCTCTGCCAGGTGTACCAGTCACGTTTACAGTCTACTATAAATTGCTGCGCTGCCAAGTGTACCAATCCCATTGATAGTTTGCAAACTGCTTCGCTGCCAAGTGTACTATTTCCATTTATAGTTTGTAAATTGCTGCGTTGTAAAGTGTACCAATCGCATTGATAGTTTGCAAACTGCTGCTTTGCCAAGTGTAGCAACCCCATCGATAGTTTGTAAATTGCTGTGTTGCCAAGTGTACCAGTCTCTTTTACAGTGCATCTAAATAGCCATGGGGATGTGTAATACGAGAAGTATTAACACGAAGGGAAAATTGGCAACGTGGCAGAGGTTTGCCTTTACCATTGACCTGGAACACTGAAGTCAAAGAAAACCACTTATAAACAAGGAGATGATGCCTGGAATCTCACAGTGCTATGGTAAAAGTTAGTTTTATGATTCATACATTTTTTTTTGTAAGTGATTACTTGGTTTCAATCTAACCAACCTGTACTTTTTATGTAATTACTTTCGTTTGGTACGACCAACTAGTACATTTGTTGTCAGTTATTACATGCTTTGGTACAGAGAGCCTCAGTCAAGGTATACGTTCAGCCATTTAATAAGCTGCTCATTGACGTTCAACCGCCTCGGTGGCGTAGTAGGTATGGTGTTGGCGTGCCATCTCGGTGGCCGCGAGTTCGATTCTCGGTCATTCCATTGAGGAGTGAGAGATCTGTATTTCTGGTGATAGAAGTTCACTCTCGACGTGGTTCGGAAGTCACGTAAAGCCGTTGGTCCCGTTGCTGAATAACCACTGGTTCCATGCAACGTCAAAACACCATACAAACAAACAAACTCATTGACGTTCAATGCAGACGAATGAAGCAGTCAAAGATTACTT
>NC_061108.1:5681131-5693631 GCF_015104395.2 Macrobrachium nipponense
ATGATTAAGTGACAGATGGACGGACAGACAAACGCACATTATAGTAAGATGGTTATTATTATTATATTGTTGTTGTTGTTGTACTCGAGTGTTGAGTAAAGTAACCTGTAAATACTTACAAGTAAGCAAGTTATGCTCAATAATCTTGTGGTTTTCTTTTTCCATCATCAGAAGAAAACTGAAACAAGTTATTATTATTATTATTATTATTATTATTATTATTATTATTATTATTATTATTATTATTATTATTATTATTATTATTATTATTTTTATTATTATTATTATTAACTGCAGATTTATTTATCTATTTCAAGGTCCATGCTACTACGAGCATTTTTTAAAAATATTGCGTTTATACTTTAGCACAGGTATTTACATTAAGTTTATTTGTTAAATGTATGTTTTTATCCTGGCTTCATGCACGAGCGAAGATATTGACTGTGTTATTAGTGAGTGATGTCTGCTTAATTACCTTTCGCTTAATGATGATTAGGGGAAGGACGAGGGTCTGAAGAGGAACAGAAATACAGTTTTGATTTTTCAACTGATAATGACGGAACTGAAATAGTTCAAAAGCAGTTCACTTATGTTGCTTGAGAGACCTTCAAACTTACGTTTGACCCTTTGATAGGGTTTAGTTTTAAGACTTTCGAGATCTTTAAACTATTGGTGATCATTTTAACAAAATTAAAAACAGTGCAATTTTAAGACTTGGAAAACCTTTAAACTAATATTGGTCATATGAAATGGTTTAAAAGCAGTTCTACTTTAAGGATTGGCCATTTGAAATAGTTTAAAAGCAGCTTTTATTTTAAGGCTTGCAAGATCTCTAAACTAACAATGACCATTTGAATTAGTTTAAAAGCAGTAAAATTTTAAACTGAAGGATCTTTAAAATCTTGTAAACACCTCAGTTTAAAGTGGAATGAGTGTTGATAAGTCATCGGTTTTGGATATAAATTAATTTCAACAATATTAGTTACCAAGAAATAACACTTTAGTGGCTAAGGTTTTTCAGCCATACAAATCTAATATACAACTAATAACTACTACTACCTGTCGCAACTGTGTAGTGGTTTAATTAAGAAGTTAGACAATTAAAGTCACACTCTATTAGATTTTACTGTTGCCATTTTTTTTAAATTTCAGCTCTACAGTATTTTCATTCTTTAATTAAACTTTCTTTGAAAAAATATTAATCACTTTTTTAACCGCGAAAAAAAAAATACCGTAGAAAACATAAAGTTATAAGGCTTCTTTCCCTCTGATGCTTTCCCTGCATTGCAATTTCACTCTTACGGTCCGTTAGAGTAGAGGTCAATTTACGCTAGCGTATATAAATCTTTTTGAAAAGAGTCGAAGTCGACCGTCTCTCTCTCTCTCTCTCTCTCTCTCTCGCTCTCTCTCTCTCTCTCTCTCTCAGAAGTTCCCAGGTAGGTAGGTAGGTAAGGTCTCTCTCTCTCACTCTCTCTCTCAGAAGTGGCCAGGTAAGTAGGTAGGTAAGAAAGGTAGATAGGTGAGGGAAGTTTTAAGGAGGTTGTCCACAAGAAAGGGATTTTCCTAATCTGATATTTATTGATGGTGGGGAAAGGCTCGACCACCGCACATTAATGGATATTGGAGAAAGGGAAAGAACCGCCCGTGAAGGAGAAAGAGGGTATTTAATCACCATCGGCAGCTTAGAGAGAGAGAGAGAGGTGGATTTGAGAGAGAGGGAAGGTGGTTTTGATAGAGACACAGAGACACAGAGAGCGGAGGGAGAGAGAGATAGATTGGTTTTAAGAAGAGACTGAGAGAGGAAGATGTTGAGGGGTTGTTTTTTAGAAAGATGGAGAGAAAGTGGTGTTGATAGAGGAGAGGGAACTGTAAGTTTTTAAGAGAGGAGAGGGAACTGTGGTTTTTAAGAGGAGCTGAGGGGGGGAGGCGGTTTTAATAGAGATAGAGAGAGAGGGGGGGGAAGGTGGTTTTAATAGAGTGAGAGAGGGAATGTGGTTTTAAGAGAGAGAGAGAAGAGAGAGAGAGAGAGAGAGAGAGAGAGAAGGAACCAACGGATTGAAAGGCGAGAGAGAGAGAGAGAGAGAGAGAACAAGACTATTCGGAGCGAAGAAATGGAGTGAATTATGCGAATTATTTTAGCGAAAGGGTGTCTGGGGAGCGTGAGAGAAGATCCCCTTAGATGTTATTAGAGATGGAATGGGGGGGGGTGTAATTGGAGTTTATTGGAATGGGAATAATCGGAATTGAAGGTGGAAGGGCGCTGTAAGTCAAGTCATTACCTCGCGGACACGAGAGGTGAGTGGAATTACTGCCAAAAGGAAATGACAGATGATGATGAAGTATTTCAGATACATTTTTTTTTTTTTTTTTTTATTCATTCCATTTCATCTTTTTCGTGTTTTTTTTTTTAACTCCTGATTTGTTATTCCTTCCTGTTCTTATTTATCAAACTCAGTCCTTTAGTTTAATTCTTTGAGGTATTTTGGCGTTTGAGTAAATACAGATAGTAAACTATATTTTATATATATATAATATATATTATATATATATATAGATATATATATATATATATATATATATATATATATATACATATACATACACACACACACACACATATATAGTATATAATAATTATATTATATATATATTATACATACTATTATAGATATAATGAATATTATATTATATAGATATATTATTATATATAGTAGATATATATAGATATATGATATATATATATATTATATATATTATATATATTATATATGTATGTATAAGTGATATAAGATATAATAGAATATAATACAATTTATATTAATAATATATAATAATACATTATATATACATATAGTATATATATGATTAATAACAAAGTTGCTATGTTTAAAAAAAAAAATTTATCATATATTAAATAGCCCCTTGCACCGTATCGGAAACGATCCACGTTTCATATACAGAAATTCGCCTAATAAATAAACCAGAAGAAGCTTAGTATCTTTTCAGAGTAAGTATCACCTGTGAAATATATAATGTCTCGAATATAACAGTCTGCCCAATTTCCATTTGTACAGTTCTGATAGCCGTCATGTTAAATGACAAAGAGCATTTTTAAAAATAACCTGTGATTCCCAGTCTTTGGGAATCCTCTGTCTAGAGCGAGTCTATTGTATGAGAGGAGCCACGACAGCTCCCTAACATTCCTTCGTTCCTTCTCCCCTTTCCTTCCTTCCCCCCCCCCCACCCCCCTTCTGTCTTTCTACTTTATCTGATCTGTCAGACAACCCGTCAGAAATGCATGATTCTCCTGCCACTTCTCAAAAGATCCTGGCGACGTTAAATGTGGGCAGATGAATGAGATTAGGTCGAAAGTGGCACCCGTCTGTGATGGGGCCCATACAGGAAGGATGCCTCATCCTCTCTGGGGTAGTACCGTCAGTGCACCTCGTGCGGGGGCACTGTAGGCATTACTTACGGTTCTTTGCAGCGTCCCTTCCTTAGGCCCCTAGTTGCAACCCTTTTTACTGTACCTCCTTTTCATATTCTCTTTATTCCAACTTACTTTTAACCCTTTCGTAACTATTGATTCATAGTGCAACTGCTTTGAGGTTTTCCTCCTGTTACACCTTTCAAACTTGTCCTGTCAATTTCCGTTCCAGCGCTGAATGACCTCGTTGGTCCCAGTGCTTGGCCTTTGGCCTAAATTCTATATTCGATTCAAGCGTCTCAGTGGTGTGGTTGGTATGGTGCTCGCCTGCCACCTTGGTGGGTGCGAGTTCGATTCTGGGGCACTCCACTGAGGTGTGAGAGATGTGTCTTTCTGGTGATAGCAGTTCACTCTCGACGTGGTTCGGAAGTCACGTATAAAGCCGTTGCTGAATAACCACTGGTTCTATGCAACGTAAAAGCACCATACAAACAAGTATCTATATTCGATTCACTTCATCCTCTGGCGAGTATGAAATGTATTTAATGTATTTCCTCGCATCTCAGAAGTTTGCTGCTCAAAATAAACACAAAAATAATTAAATAAATAAACAGGACCCCGTGACTTCTGGAAAAGACGGGAGTTGTGCAGTTTCTTTTCTTAATGTCCCATTACCAGAGGAGACTCCCGAGCTTCGAATGTGTTAGGCGCTGTCTTTGCAAGGCTGTAGATTTCGTTCAACTGCAGGAAAAAAAAAAAGCAAGAAAGGAGACAGACCCTTTTAGGGAAATTCATGGCGGGTAGAAGAAGGTGATTTTATGAAGCCCCAGTTGCAAGGTGTGTCTTTCGAAGTTTGGGACTTCTGGGATGTCTTCTGGGGTTCTCCTTCTGTTTTTTGATGGTTTACTAACATGTTTTCTAGTTATTAATTTGTTTGTATTTTTATTTTTGAATAAATTGATCTCTTCTCTCCGCATTGTCCATGACCTTATATTGCTTCTCTCTAGTTGAACGCTATTGGATCCTTGAATGTCTAGTCAGTGGCCCCCTTTCGTGGGCTTGTTGCATATGAGCAGGGTTCATTTTCTGAATAATAATAATAATAATAATAATAATAATAATAATAATAATAATAATAATAATATAAATCAAGAAGAAAGTATCACTCATTGATGTCGCAATACCATGGGACACCAGAGTTGAAGAGAAAGTGAGGGGAAAAATGGATAAGTATCAAGACCTGAAAATAGAAATAAGAAGGATATGGGATATGCCAGTGGAAATCGTACCCATAATCATAGGAGCACTAGGAGGCACGATCCCAAGATCACTGAAAAGGAATCTGGAAAAACTATAGAGGCTGAAGTAGCTCCAGGACTCATGCAGAAGAGTGTGATCCTAGAAACGGCGCACATAGTAAGAAAAGTGATGGACTCCTAAGGAGACAGGATGCAACCCGGAACCCCACACTATAAATACCACCCAGTCGAATTGGAGCTGTGATGGACCAAAATAATAATAATGATAATATAATGTAATAGGTGTCTTTAGTGTCAGGTTCTGTCAAGGTTTACGGGCTGCTCTATGAGCAAGAGCCCGTGCAGGCATAAGGCCAGCTTAATCGTCAACAACATAATCTGTCAAGGTTCACCTATCGATGTACTATTTTCAGTTTATATTAGTTAGTTTGAATAGGAAGAAGGGCTCGCATTTCCCTTGAATTCCTATAGAGAACTAAATACATTCCTCAGTCTTATTTTGTATTCAAGAGTAGGAAAGTTACGACTGACTTAATATCGTAAGTTGGTGTATGTATCTTGGTCTGCGGTTTTGACTGTCTAGGAATGCAAGAAAGTGTTTGCATCTTGGTCTGCAATTTTCGCTTTCTAGGAATGCAAGAAAGTGTTTGCATCTTGGTCTGCAATTTTGACTTTCTGGTAACGTAAGAAACCTGCATTTGGGGAATCTTTGATTTGTATCATGGCTCACGAAAGCTGTAAGAAGAATCGTTATTCGTTTTGGTCGACTCTTGTTGTCATGAATTTTCGAAAAGCAATTTGTTTTTTAATTTTAAATTTTCACGAAAGCTAAAGGATTATAGACACGAGTATACAGCTAGCTAAAATATCATTCCTTCTCTCTCTCTCTCTCTCTCTCTCTCTCTATTATATATATATATATATAATATATATATATATATATATATATATACTATATATATATATATAATATATATATATATATAATAGAGAGAGAGAGAGAGAGAAGGAATGACATTTTATCTAGCTGTATTCTCGTGTCTATAATCATTTAGCTTTTGTGAAAATTTAAAATTAAGAAAAAAAAACTTGTTTTTCGAAAATTCATGACAACAAGAGTCGACCAAAACGAATAACGATTCTTCCTAAAGCTTTCGTGTGACATGATACAAATCAAAGATTCCCCAAATGCAGGTTTCTTGCGTTACAGAAAGTCAAAATTGCAAACCAAGATGCATACATACATATATATATATATAATATATATATATATATATATATATATATATATATATATATATATATATAAGTAGTTGAGAAAAGTTTCACCTAATATGATTAGCTAAATAGCCCCGACCTTAATATAAAGGGAGAGCAGCGCAGATGCGACTGTGTGACATTTTTTTAGGCATACTCCCAGCATGGGCTCTCTCTCTCTCTCTCTCTCTCTCTCTCTCACGTTATTCGTGCTATTATAGTTAAACCTTATCTGCAGGTAATTCCATTATGTTTATGCTAATTAATTACTAGATTGAAAACATTGTTTTTATCCATATTTATTATTATTATTATTATTATTGGATTACCGATGTCTTTTATGTCATCTAAAGTGTATATAATATATATATAGATATAATATATATATATATATATATATATATATATATATATATATATATATACATATATATATATATATATATATATTATATTATATATATATATATATATATATATAGTATAATATAACGTGCTCTTGTGTCCGAAGGGTAGGGATTACTTGGTGAGAGAGAGAGAGAGAGAGAGAGAGATTTACAAGGAGTTACAAGGATTAGGATGTCTCAAAGACTTGTTAGTCCATCCGAGGACACATCGTGAGAGAGATAGAGAGAGAGAGAGACAGTCAGACAGACAGATGGTGTGAATAGAGAGAGAGAGAGAGAGAGAGAGAGAGAGAGAGAGAGAGAGAGAGAGAGGGAGTCCAATGAACACTTGGGGTCTGAAGACTTGGGACATTACATTACATCACACCGGCTTTATCCCACGGAGATAGCATCTCATAATTGAGTTGATTCCACAAAAGAATCCTATCGGAGGAGGAGAGAGAGAGAGAGAGAGAGAGAGAGAGAGAGAGAGAGAGAGGGTGGGTCCAAGATAACTTTCTCTCTCTCTCTCTCTCTCTCTCTCTCTCTCTCTTCGGCGATTGTTCCTTTGGAGATGACCGCTGCAGAGGAGGAGGAGGAGGAGATATGACTGTAACCCATTGTGAATGGTCCATTGACAAGGTTCCTCACAAGATGGTTTCTTTTGTGGAAGAGGAGGGAGTCTTTCCACCGGTGAGGTTAAACCCGCGTATCCTTTTTGTGTGTGTGTGTGTGTGTGCACGCGCGCGTGTGTGCGTGCTTGCATTATGTGACATCTAAATAGCATTTTACTGGACCGTGCTTGTATTTGCTTAGATTTTTCGATTTAGGTCTCTTTCTCTCTCTCTCTCTCAAGATTTTAATGTTTGATCGTATCGATATGTGCTTATACTTTTGTGTGCTTGATTGTCTGTAAAATTGTACTGTAAGCTGTTCCATCAATTAGAATGAACAGAGAGAGAGAGAGAGAGAGAGAGAGAGAGAGAGAGAGAGAGAGAGAGAGAGGAGCAGTAACACTAGAATATTTACGCAGTGAAGACCAAGACCACGTTAGAATTCTCTCTCTCTCTCTCTCTCTCTCTCTCTCTCTCTCTCTCTCTCTCTCTGCGCACCACCATCAGGCAGTCGGTTGGTTGCTTAATAAATTAAGATCATAACCGGAGCTGTAACTCAATCTTTTGAGCGAATCTCTATAGCTGGGTAGATTCCCATGCTATACGCATTCCTTGACACTCCTCGTTGTCTGACATTTGACTGAGGGAAAGGATTTTTGTTTGAGCTTTTGATATTAGTGTCTGCTTGCTCTAAGGATGTAGGATAATTCCGTCGTAAAATGTATGATTTTTATAATATTTGCAGTTTTAATATTTCTTAGCTTTTAATGGCCGGTCCTGGAAATCAGTGCCGCAGTTTTGCTGTCTTAGGAATCAGTGCCGCAGTTTTGCTGTCTTAGGAATCAGTGCCGCAGTTTTGCTGTCCTGGGAATCAGTGCTGAAATGTTTTGCTGGCCTCCAGAATCAACGAACTGCAGTTTTGCTGGGGTCCTGGGAATCAGTTATGTCTCAGTTGTAGCGTCCTGGGAATCAGTGCTGCAGTGGCCGGTCCTGGAAATCAGTGCCGCAGTTTTGCTGTCCTAGGAATCAGTGCCGCAGTTTTGCTGTCTTAGGAATCAGTGCCGCAGTTTTGCTGTCCAGGGAATCAGTGCCGCAGTTTTGCTGTCTTAGGAATCAGTGCCGCAGTTTTGCTGTCCTAGGAATCAACGCTACCGTTTTGCTGTCTTGGGAATCAGTGCCACAGTTTTGCTGTCCTAGGAATCAATGCTACCATTTTGCTGTCCTGGGAATCAGTGCCGCAGTTTTGCCGTCCTGGGAATCGGTGCCGAAGTTTTGCTGTCCTGGGAATTGGTGCCGCCCGCAGTTTTGCTGTCCTGGGAATCAATGCCGCAGTTTTGCTGTCCTGGGAATCAATGCCGCTGTTTTGCTGTCCTGGGAATTAGGGCTGCAGGTTTGGTTGGACAAGAATATCTACGAAGGAGATTTGTGTAGCTTATTTTATTAATGTTTGTACATCTGGGAGGTATTTAAAAGAATCAATATATTCTCGGGTGAAAAAGCCTCAATGTGCGACTGTTTTATATTATCTATATTCTTACAAGTAAAGTGACTTAATTTATGTTGACAAAACTAAAAAGGAAAATCCTGTAGAGGAAGCAAGCTTTTGCCTTCGAGTTGGAATAGCATTGTTGTTCCATTGGTGCAGTATTCGTTAAATCCTGTTTTATAATTCTAAAGGAAAGTTCGATGGAAATCATAGTTTAAATTACTGGAGGCCTAGAAATGATTGACAGGTCTCGAACGTATATTAATGGCTCCTCCTGTTTCTCTCCTATTTCCCATAACCTTCCTTCATGTGAGGGGCGATCTGTCTATTCCTTCTTGTTAATGCCAAACTTCTGTCCTTCCTTAGTATTTTTTTTCTCCAGTTTCACATATCTTCTATAACCTTCCTTCAGTTAAGGGGCGATCTATCTCTTCCATCTAGATAAGTAAACGACTTCTGTCCTTACTTCCGTCTTTCATACCTTCCTTCCGTTTTTCCTTCGTTTCTTTTCTCTTTATCTGGTTTCCCCCGGGCCTGCTCTAGAAAAGGACACTAGATTAACTCACTCAAACTGTCGCATTAGCATTTTCATTGATAAATAAAAATAAAAACAAAGATTGATTGCAGGTATACAGCAGATAGTTGTTTTGGTATAAACTGATGCACCTGCAATGGGTATTGGACGTCATATTTTTGTTGTTGTGAATTTATTAATGCATTTTATTTTATAAGTTAAGAGTAAGTTTTATCAGTGAGTGCAGCTTGGAATTCTTTATGTAGATTATTAATGAGACTGTTTCTTGAAGTATGTACTTGAGAGATAATATTACTTTTATACTTACCATCGACAAGAACGCGCTTTCTTTACATCTTGGTCAATTGCATAAAAGAGATATCCCTGATGCCATAGATAAAGTGGGCCAAACCACTGAGGCTTCATCAGGCATCAAAGAGTCTAGATTGAAATCATCTCCATTCCAGCGACGCCCATCTTTAGCGACGTCCTTGAAAAATCGATCTGGTAACCTAAAAGTGTGTAGCTCCGTTTTTGAGTTTTCTGTGAGAGAAAACTTATGAGATGGCTTTTTGTGTGTCCGTCTGCCCTCAGATCATCAAAAGTGCTGAGGCTAGAGGGCTTCAAATTGGTATGTTGATCATACAAAATTGCAGCCCTCAAGACTCAGTAGTTTGCCACGATCGTGCGTCTGGCATCGCTATGGGCACAAACAAGACAGGCCGCCATCAGATCGTGGCTGAGTTACATGGGCCGCAGCTAAGAGCTTCATGGGCCGTGGCCGAAATTTTCATACAGTATTATACGCTGTACTACAGAAAACTCACTGTGGGATCCGAACCACATTACATCGAGAAATGAATTTATAATCGCCAGAAATACATTCCTCTGATTCCGCGCTGACTGCTGTAGCTGGGAGCGAACTCTGGCTACCAGATCGGTAGGCGAGTAGGCAACAGACTCGTCCAGCGAGGAAGTAGGCTAAACACTTCTTGATGGAACTGAGAAGTTGGACAGCGAGGCGCATAGACCGCTTATTGGTGCTGCTAAAACAATTGCCTCCCGAGAAATCATGGACAGAGGTTGAAATTGTGTAGTCTTTTATTATAGATACGAACAGCATTCATACACCTGTATCATACACGTATGCAGATCAGTACCTGTATGCTTGATTATGCACAGGTACCTCCATGACAGATTCAGGTTACTTATTCATTTGAATATGACTCACGCTTACCTGTACAAGCCCACATGGCGTATTATTGAGGCTTAGGTTGTTGTTGCTGTTGGAGATTAAGCTGGCCTTATGCCAGTGCGGACTCTTGACACATAGAGCAGCCCGTAGCTCGGCTTGGGCCTACATGTTCGCGTGTTTTAATATTGATGCATCAAACTTTTAAATTTAGGTTTATCAGTGTAGCTGTATAAAATGGTACAGGAAAGCAAAAAACTTTCCGTTTTAAGTAATCAATAAGTCGAAGGTTCTGTTATATCAGTGATTATTAATTCTTTGTATCTATGTATCGTTGTCTTAGTGAACTGTTTTTTTTTAATTACTCAGAATTTATCCTGTTTATTGAGTTTGCTTTATAAATAACACCTCTCCTTTTTCAATGGGTTTTCGTATATTTGAAGGCATCTAACGGTTGCAATTGTATCTCTGTCCTATAGCTTGCCCCTGGATCCTATTCCCCTCCCTAGATCCTGGTTCCTTCCCTAGATCGTAGCTCCCTCCCTAGATCCTGTTTTCCTCCCTAGATCCTATTTTCCTCCCTGGATCCTATTTCCCTCCCTGGATCCTGGTTCCTTCCCTAGATCGTAGCTCCCTCCCCAGATCCTATTTTCCTCCCTGGATCCTATTTTCCTCCCTGGATCCTATTTTCCTCCCTGGATCCTATTTTCCTCCCTAGATCCTATTTCCCTCCCTGGATCCTGGTTCCTTCCCTAGATCGTAGCTCCCTCCCTAGATCCTGTTTTCCTCCCTAGATCCTATTTTCCTCCCTGGATCCTGGTTCCTTCCCTAGATCGTAGCTCCCTCCCTAGATCCTATTTTCCTCCCTGGATCCTATTTCCCTCCCTGGATCCTGGTTCCTTCCCTAGATCGTAGCTCCCTCCCTAGATCCTGTTTTCCTCCCTGGATCCTATTTCCCTCCCTTTTTTTTACCTTTATCCTGGTTCCTTCCCTAGATCGTAGCTCCCTCCCTAGATCCTATTTTCCTCCCTAGATTTCCTGTGCAAATACAGACGAATTTTTACTCATCCTATGTCCCTCTTATCAAGTTGGTCAACAGGCTCGTAATGAAAAAGCCTTTTTATCGAAGTGATGAGTTCGTGAATGAATATACACTTACTTTGATTGGCAGTATCCCTCCAACCCAACTCTCTCTCTCTCTCTCTCTCTCTCTCTCTCTCTCTCTCTCTCTCTCTCTCTCAATTCTCTTGATTCCCTTTTCATTTATCGTCCGCCATCGCTTCAGTTTTATTTCCATCTTGTCATTCTCCACTGAAATTGGTTTTGATTGATCGTATCGTCTGTTTCGCAAACTTCGTTTCTATATTATTTTTAACTCTTTAGTTTTTGGTGTTCTGTTCCCTGTCAGGTTTTATTTCCGGCCTAATTTTTCTTCTGGTTCCTGTTGTTTATTAGTTTCCGCTGTCATTCTTCACCGCTGTTACTTGTCTCCTGTTATTTTGGGGTCACCCTCCAATAACTGTTTGGGTGCCGCTGTATCCGTCAAGGATATTTATCGAGCTCCCATATTTTTCCATCTGTCCTTGTTGCTCGTTCCTTTCCCTTATATTTATCTACATATTTATTTAATTTTGACTGCAAATGCCATTTTATCCTTCGGTTTTAACAGCTGTTTGACTGTGGGTCAGTCCTGCTGGGTTTTCGATCTAAACTTGTATTTAAAGATTTTTTTTGAACGGTTAAAGTGGTTTCCAGTTATCTTCAGATGTCACGTCTTCATAATGGTTTCCTAAGAAAAAAAAAAGTAAATTTATGCATTTTCCTTTTAAATATAAGCGACTGTTTGCAGATTCGAAAATGGCTGCTATATCAAGTTGCGAATGAAATATTTTACTCTCGTCACAAAGCGTGCATAGTATACATATATATATATATATATATATTATATATATATATATATATATATATATATATATAAATATATAGGTATATATATATATATATATATATATATATATATATAATAATAATATATGTATATATATATTAATATTATATATATAATATATATATAATATAATATTATAATTATATAATTAATATATATATATGTGTGTGTGTGTGTATGTATGTATGTATGTATGCATGTATGTAGTATGTATGTGTGTATGTATGTGTGTTTATATAATCCTTGGTTGATCCGTAATGTTTTTTTTTACCAGAAAACATTTGAGTTTTGGTTTGTAGATATTTTCATATATATATATATATATATAATATATATTATATATATATATATATATATAATATATATATATATAATATATATATATGAAGTCTTACAATGTTAACCTTTTCCGTGTTA
>NC_061108.1:5698631-5708983 GCF_015104395.2 Macrobrachium nipponense
ACGACACTGCCCCCCTCCCCCCGCCCCCGCCCCCGCCCCGTTCTACACCAGGCTTTTAAAAGACGTAACAGAAGGAAAACCTCCCAGCTGCACTATATGGAATGACTATGAAGACCCTACGGGGCTGCTCTATGAGCAAGAGCCCGTGCTGGCATAAGGCCAGCTTAATATCCAGGCAAACGAAACCGAAAAAGCCGAATTTTACCGTTAAATAGCGATTCGCTTTTCATAGAATAACTCATTGATAAAATTCGGGTTCATTTGAAAACGAACATGTCTTTTGTGACAGGTAATACCCCTTTTTTTTTTTTTTTTTATTCAAAACTGCAGTGGGGCTTATTTTTGCATTCCCCCAAAAGGGCTCATGAATTTAACGGATTTCGATAAGACCTTCCTTTCAAATAAAATGATTTAAAATGATTTAAATTTCGTCATATCTGACTGGGAAATGCGAGCGTCTGTCTTTTGTATGGGCCTTCTCTCTCTTTCCTGGTTTAGGGTTTTAATGGCCATAGAATACTGCAGTAATTATATGCCATATGTGATAGTGTGTGTTCTGTCATGACATATGCAAGTGGAAAATGTATGTATATTAGATATATATGTATTATATTAATATATATATATATAGTAATTATTAATATATATATTATATAATATTATATTATAACACTAACTTCGTTTGGACACGCATACATGTGCTGGAACCCGGGGCTGCTATCTCCCCTACTCGTCCCCCCAACACCTGGGCGGACAATCAGGTTTAAAAGGAGGAGGGTGGATGTCTCCCATACCCTCCCATTCCTACGTACAGCGCCTCACCACCTTCGGCGGACAAACCAGTTTGCAAAGGGATTACTTCAGGCACTTTGGAACTTCCCTTCAGCTCATAGCTGCAACCCCTTTCATTCCTTTTACTGTACCTCCGTTCATATTCTCTTTCCTCCGTCTTACCTTCCATTTCTTAGCAATTGATTCAGTAGTGTAACTGAGAGGTTTACCATTCAAATGTTCTTACTGTCAATATCCTTTTCACTGATGAATGACCTCATAGGTGCCAGCGCTTGGCCCTTGGTCCAAGTTCTGTATTCTGTTCTATTCTCTTTTCTATCATAAAAAAAAAAATTCTCTCCAGGACTGCAAAATGAATCATCTTAATTCAACTCCAGACTTTTTCTTTTCGTCGTGGCTTAATTATAATCGTAACCAGAAAACAATTTCATCCAGTTCTTAAAAAAAAAGGGAGAAAAAAATAATGAAGCGTTTCCATCCACTCACAGACTTCATTTTTTTTTCTTCGTCGTATTTAATTAGAAATAATTCCATTCGAGTCCTGGAAACGCATTTCAGTCCACTCTTAATTTTTTCATCTCTGGTCACTCATTACATTTTTTTTTTAGTTTTCTGAAAATAACAATTGTCTGTCCGTCCGCACTTTTCCTGCCCGCCCTCAGATCTTAAAAACTACTGAGGTTAGAGCGCTGCAAATTGGTATGTTGATCATTCACCCTCCAGTCATCAAACATAACAAATTCAACCTTCTACCCTCAGCAGTTTTTATTCTATTTAAATTCAAAGTTATACACACGTCCACACTTTTTCTATCCGCCCTCAGATCTTAAAAACTGCTCAGGCTAGAGGGCTGCAAATTGGGATGTTGATCATCGACCCTCCAGTCATCAAACATACCAAATTGCAGCCCTCTATCCTCAGTAGTTTTTATTCTATTTAAAGGTTATTGTTAGCCATAATCATGCTTCTGGCAACGATATAGCCACCACCAGGTCGTGGTTAAAGCTTAGTAGGCCGCGGCTCATACAGCATTATGCCGAGCCCACCGACTGACAGACATCTGTTTTCGGTGGCCTTGATTATAGTACGCTGTAGCAGCGGCTGTATATAGAAAACTCGTTTGCGCCGAGGTAACTTCTCCGCATTGTTTCACTTTTTTTTTTTTTTTTTTTTTTTTTTTTTTTTTTTTTTTTTTAAATTATTATTATTCGAGGTAAATGTCCAGTATGGAAAACCTCTGTGGAAAACCCTGGTTAGAATTATCTTGCCCATACAAATAGTTCATTAGTTGATTGGGAATGAGAATTACGTCAAAGCGATCGCCATTTTTTTTTTTTTTTCAGTTATGCATCATGCGGGTTTAATTCCAATAATTTGACCCAGTAATTTGATGGGAGTAGCTTGGTTTTGTTTAATGGGTCAATTTTTTCCCGTTCTTTCTGATTATTGGAAAATTGTAGATATTTCTCTCTCTCGCTCTCTCCTCTCCTCTCTCTCTCCCTCTCGCTCTCGTCTCCCTCTCTCTTCCTCGCTCTCCTCGCTCTCTCCTCAAGTTTGGCGCAATAATTTGATGGCAGTAACTTGTTTTTGATATATGGAAAATTATGGATTCTCTCTCTCTCTCTCTCTCTCTCTCTCTCTCTCTCTGACGATAAAGAAATACACAAGTGAATGAAAAGGAATACTATAACGTTCAAAGGTGTATATCCCCCCTCCCCCTCCCCCCCCTCTCTCTCTCCGAACATCAGAAGGCAGCAGGAGAGATACTGGAACAAATTTGATAATCACTCAAGGCGACTCAGAGAGAGAGAGAGAGAGAGAGAGAGAGAGAGAGAGAGAAGGGGACGAGATGCATAACATGGTAATGCAAGAAATTTGTTTCTCCCTCGGGGGATCCAATCCCTTAATGCACTCGTTTGGGAAGCTAATAGTCATAATCGGTCTCATGTTTCAGTGACAGACCCGGACAGAGAGAGAGAGAGTTTCTAAATTGCATCGGCTTGTCATTCTCCTATTGCTATATCAAGAGAGAGAGAGAGAGAGAGAGAGAGAGAGAGAGAGAGTTTCAAATTGTATTCGCTTGTAATTCTTCTATTTGACATCAAAGAGAGTAGAGAGAGAGAGAGAGAGAGAGAGAGAGAGAGAGAGAAGAGAGAGAGAGTTTAGTACAGAAACATGAAGTGCAATAACATAAAAGTACACGACATAAAAAAAAATAAATGTTAGCTACATGTCAGCAACAGACTCAACTTGTTGGCGACATGTGTGCGATAAGTTCCCGACGTCATTCATGCCGTTTGACAGGAATGAAGAGGTTTATCCAGACATCAGCGTCACTTGAGAGTATAATTAGGATTTCTACCACTAGCCCCAATGAGTTTTGAAAGCCACTCCAACTTTGACACCCGCCAGGGTAATGATTGTGCCCCAGTGCTGCCTCTAGTATTATATTATAGATATATATATATATATATATATATATATATATATATATATATATATACTAGATATTATATATATATAATGAATTTTTTAACACTACCAAGTATCAGCCTTTCGTCAATGGCTTAGTAATAAAGTCGAAACCGGCCACAGGAGCTGTAGCCCTGTCTTGTATTATTCACCTGGGGGTAATGTGTGATATCTGTCTATCTATCTAAATATACATATATATAGCAAATATGTATACATATAGTATATATATATATGGAGAGAGAGAGAGAGAGATATTCGCACAACACACACACACACACACATATATATATATATATATATATATATATATATATATATATATATCAATATATATATATATATAATATATATATATATATATATATATAATATATATATATATATATTATATATATATATATCGCACCTTAAGATCTCCACCTCGTCGTAAAAAAAAAAAAAAAACCGTCCGAAGGAATTTCACAAAATGCAAAATGTTTTTCCTATCCTTCATCCGGCGTTATCCAATTTCCTCAGCGAGAACCACAAATAACCCAGGTTTCTCTATTATGCTTCTGTTGCCGTCGAAAGAAGTGGTATAGTCCGCTAGACTCAGGAATTTGTATTATATATCCCTTTCTTTTTGCCGGATCCATCCGGATTATTACTTTCTTTTAATGGGCGATCATGCGGCGTCATTATCAGCCAATAACGCCATGGACCCACGCTGGTTTACCGACTTTAAAACAGAGGACGTTTCTCGCTTTGATCTTGCAACACTATAAATCAAGGCAAGGAATGCTCGTGTGTGTGTCTTTGGGGTCTCTTCATTGAGACGGCCTTTTTGGTCAGTCCGTCCGCCCTCAGACCTTCAAAACTGGTATGTTGATCATCCACCCTCCAAGCATCAAATATGTCAAATTGCAGCCCTCTAGCCTCAGTAGTTTTTATTCTATTCAAGGTTAAAGATAGCCATGTCTAAGCTTGTGGCAACGTTATGGAACAGGCCACCACCGGGCCGGGACTGAACGTTTCATGAGCCGCGGCTCATACAGCATTTGTTGCATGGAATATGGTGTCGCCGTTTCGTCTACTATTTTCATAACCGTGTTTTTAGAAATCACTCGATAAGGATTTGACCTACTTTTGGGAACTCATGAATGTTGGTTTCCGCAGTTCGAACTCTCTCTCTCTCTCTCTCTCTCTCTCTCTCTCTCTCTCTCTCTCCTTTTTCACTGGAAACTCATTCTCTCTCCTTTTGTCGTTGGTAACTCTCTCTCTATCTCTCTTTCCTTTTTCACTAGAAAATCTCTTACTCTCTTTTTTCTCTCTCCTTTTACACTGGAAAATCTCTCTCTCTCTCTCTCTCTCTCTCTCTCTCTCTCTCTCTCTCTCTCTCTCTCTCTCTCTCTCCTTTTTTCACTGGAAACGCATTCTCTCTCCTTTTGTCGTTGGTACTCACTCTCTCTCTCTCTTTTCCTTTTTCACTGGAAAATCTCTTACTCTCTTTTTTTCTCTCTCCTTTTACACTGGAAATCTCTCTCTCTCTCTCTCTCTCTCTCCGGCCGCCGCTCCTCTTCCGGAAAGAAATTTCGGTTCTAATTCTTGGGAGAAGACATAACTTGCACAAAATGAAATTCCTTTTTTCCTCGTCGGGCTGTTTCGGATATACGTTTTATTGCTCTCTCGCGATTCGCATAATTTGTTGCTCGTGAGAAGAGAAAGGAGGCGTGAGAGAGAGAGAGAGAGAGAGAGAGAGAGAGAGAGAGAGAGAGAGAGAAAGGAGTGAGAGAGAGAGAGAGAGAGAGGAAGACTACTTCCATTTTTGCAGTAAGGAGAGAGAGAGATATATATTTTTTTTACCTTCCCACATTCAGAATTTTTGTCAGTAGAATGGAGAGAGAGAGAGAGAAGAGAGGGTTGCCCAGTCCCATCAGAATGTGAGGCACCTCTAATGTCCTACCAGAGAGTTGCTAGGTAGTACGAGAGTCTTGCCGGTATATTTTGCATCTTCCAATCTTGGATGGTCTGGGATGCAGTTTAGATATTTGTCGAGCTTATTCTTAACACATCTACGCTCACTCCTGATATATTCCTCAGATGACTGGCAACGCATTGAATAGACGCTGCATTATCGATGCTGGTGCGTAGTGGATTAATGTCCTGTGTGCTTTCCTTATTTTTCCTGGTATAGTTTTGGGCACTATTAATCTACCTCTGCTTGCTCTTTCTGATATTTTTAGTTCCATGATATTTTCTGCTATTTCCTTCTATCTGTTTCCATGCCTGAATTATCATGTAGCGTTCTCTTCTCTTTCTAGACTATATAATTTTAAGAATTTGTAATCTTTCCCAGTAGTCTAGGTCCTTAACTTCTTCTATTCTAGCTGTAAAGGACCTTTGTACACTCTCTATTTTGTGCAATATCCTTTTGATAGTGTGGGTCACCATATCATATTGCAATATTCAAGTGGACTACGAACATATGTTTTATAAAGCATAATCATGTGTTCAGCTTTCTTGTTTTGAAGTGCCGTAACAACATTCCCATTTTTGCTTTAATTTACATTTTGCCAACAGAGTTGCTATTTGATCATTGCATAACATGTTCCTATTCATCATCACACCAAGGTCTTTAACTGCTTCCTTATTTGTGATGGTCTCATTATTAGGTCCCTTATATGCATATAGCTTTCTTTCTCTGTCTCCATAATTTATTGATTCAAATTTATCAGAGTTAAATACCATCCTATTTACCTCTGCCCAATCATATACTTTGTTAAGGTCTCTTTGTAGAGCGTTCCTATCTTCATCACAAGTAATTTCTCTACTTATTCTTGTGTCATCTGCGAAACTACTCACTACCGAATCCTTAACATTATTGTCTATGTCTTCAATCATAATAACAAACAGTATTGCAGCTAACACCGTACTTGCGGCACACCGGATATTACCTTGGCTTCATCCGATTTCTCGTCGTTTGCAATAACTATCTGTTTTCTGTTGTGTAAAAATTCTTTTAACCATCTTTCCTACTTTATTCCACGATATTGTGTTTTCTAATTTTCTTCGCTGAATATATTATGGTCTACTTTATCAAAAGCTTTTGCAAAGTCTAAATAAACCACATCTGTTTCATTTCCGCTTTTCATATTTTGAATATGTTTTCACGGTGGACTAACAGTTGGGTTTGTGTACTTTTTCCGGGTACGAAACCATGTTGTCCTTTATTAAACAATTATTTTTTTATTAAATGTTTCATAATATTTTTCTTCATTACCCTTCCCTCATACACTTTCATAATATGTGATGTTAGACTCACAGGCCTATAATTACTTGCCTCTAGTCTTGATCCACTTTTGAAAGTAGGGGTAATATATGCTAATTTGTGCTCATCATATATCTTGCCTGTATCTACACTTTGTCTTAATAATATTGCAAGTGGCTTTGCGATAGAATGAACTACTTTCTTTAACAAAATAGCAGGAATTCCATCTGGCCCTGCAGCAGCTCCATTTTTAATTTCATTAATAGCCTGCACAATATCAGCTTCATTAATATCTATGTCAGCTAAATATTCACTATTTTTCATCCTTACTTCTATATCATTATCTTCATTATCTATTAACTAGGGGTGAATTCTCTCTTATAATCGTTCTGCCAGTATGTTGCAAATTTCCTTTTTTCATTCGTTAATCTCCCTTCAATTCTCATAGGGAGGGCCTATTTCTATTCTTCTTTTATTCATCTTCTTCGCATATGAGTATAATAGTTTGGGTTTTGCTTGATATTTAATAGGGTTTTTTTTTCTGCTTCCAAGTCCCGTTTTTCATTTTCTTTTGATTGTATAATCTTTTGTTCTGCATTTTCTATCTTACTTTTTAGTTCTATAACTTTCCATGCATTTTTTTTCTTTTGCAAGACCTTTTTTCCATTTCTGATTTTCTGGAACAAGATCCTTCTGTCTCTTGGTATGCATGAATGATGTTTACTTTTCTTCTTCGGTATATATTTTTCCACTATTATCTCCAATATTTTATATAATATCTCCGTATTTTACCCTTATGTCATCACTTACGAAAATGTTATCCCAATCTTTGTTTAATTCTTCATTAATTTCTGACCATTTTATATTTTTACTGTAGAAGTTGTATTTTCCATATCCTTCCCACTTTTTCATTTCTTGCTTATCTCTATTTTCACTTGCTTTGGAATGAACTGTTATTCTATGACATTATGGTCTGAAATACTCGCATTATAAACTATTATTCTTTAACATAATTCATCTCGTTCACAAATACCTAGGTCTAAAGTATTTTCCTTCTTGTTGGCAGTGATTTATTTGTTGAAATGTTGTTAATTCTAGTAGCATATCTAATAGCTTTTCAAATTGCCTCTTATCTTCTGCACTACTATTACTCTCTTTTTTATATGTATAAGTACAACCACAATCTCCTATTCGTTCTTTCCATTCTACGAAAGGAAAGTTTGAAGTCACCAGATAGGATAAAGTCCCCACGTCCTTGTGATTTCTACATATATCATCCAATTTTTCAATTATTAAGTCAAACTCTTAGTATTAGGAGGTCTATATATTACTATGTTCATTCATCCAATTTTTCAGATTCAAATTCTACCGCTATTAGTTCACATTCTGAGTTACTATATTTCTCAATATATTTTTCCTTGTTTTTTTGTCTTTCCCATATATTGCGGTTCCCCCTTGATTCCTAGTTTTTTCTATCTGATCTATATGTTTGGAACCTTTTATTTTTTGATCATCATTCCCAGTCTCTTGGGAATACCAGGTTTCACTTATTTATTTCATTATATCTATTTTCTTTTCATTTTGGGTTAGTTCTTCTAAGTACTCTATTTTTCTTTTTGAGTTACTCGTAACTAAACTGCGCATTCATCACTATGATGGTTTTGCGTGTTTTCTCCTTCATTTAATACTGATAGTAATAAGGATTTTCCCATGTCTCTTTCCTGTTCTGGTATGTTGTTCCTTTTTTTCATTTCCAGAAATTCTGACATTAAAAAATCCAAACTTTTCCATAATATTTGATCTTCCTTCATCAATAATTATTAATTTTGTGTCTGAATCTGCAATTTTCTCCGTTTCTGCAATATCCTCTTGCAATAATAATACAGTTATTATCTCTTGAGTAGATTTCGGAGGCTGATGCTTTGATTTTTTGCTGACACCTCTGCATATCTCATTGTGGTTTGCTTTTTCTCTTTACTGATATTCTTGATTTCTCTCTTTATTTGTTTCTTTCTATTTTGGATTTTATTACTTGGTTGGTTTATATTTGATTATGATTCATGGCTCAGGGTGCATATATTGCATTTTTTGTCGAAACTTAGCATCCTTTTCCTTCTTTAGGTTTTTTAACATATTTTTGGATGCAGATCTCTGCAATCATCCCCATATCCATCTAAGTATGCACATTTACCATATATTTCATAGTTTTGACATATCTTAGGATGTTTGTAGTAACATCTTTCTCCAAATCTGCAACCCTTCTCTTTTTCAAAAGGTTGCAGATTTTGTCTTTCTTGTCTATTTTTTTCCTCTTTCCCGTCATTGTATAAGATCTGGGTAGAGCCTCTTCGGAATTTGCTTTTCTGTTGTCATATCGTAATTTATTTCTTCGTAGGTATGCTGCTTTATTGCCTCATATGTATATCAAATGAGTATCTCTGCATCCATACTTTTATCTTGTTCTTTGTTTTCCTTATTTTTTTCTGTCATTTCATTTTTGTTTACTTTTCTTCCGTTTTCCTCTTCTTCTTTTTCTTCTTCTTCTTCCTCTTCCTCTTCTTCTTCATCCTCAACTATTTGTACATTCAAATCTTGATTTAATAACATTGTCTATCCATGATAGACATGTTGAACAAAAATTCTTGTATCTTTTCTCAAATCTTGTATTACTCAGCACACTGGTGGATGGGTCGGAATGTTTGCATGCAGCACATTTTTTTATGAGGTTTTTTTGTGATTGACTATGCTATACCAAACCTTACACAGTTTGCATGCTTTTGGCATTCTTTTCCTAATGCATCAATTAGTATATTCACAAGATTCACCTTATTCATTTTCTTTGTCGGAATATGTTGGTTTATGTATATTTTCTTTATGAGTCTCTTGACCACTTGGATTTGGAACTTCTTCAATTATCAAGATGTTTTCATTAGATTTGTTCCAGTTTGAAGGAATTATATCCTTCTAATATATCTATGAATGCTTTTGTATCTTTTTGGTTAGGACTGTTGCTGATTTCATAGATGAGAAATGCCAGTTCCCTTCCTGCTACCTCATCGTATTGCGAATCTGCTAAACACGCCAAATTACGCCACCTTTTCCGCAGTTGAGAGAGAGAGAGAGAGAGAATATATTCCAGTGCCCCTCAAGAATTTTTATTTCGAAAAAATATATATATATATTATCTAATTTTTTTTATTTACGAATTATTGCCGCTGGATATTTTTTCATTCTGAACAGAGAATCGGCGGATGGATTTTATCAAGAAATTCCTCATCGAAGGTCGACAGTGAAATCAAGAAGGGGGGGGGGGGGGGGGGGGGGGGGATGGGGGATGCGGGGGACCCATCGCCTTAAAAAATATGTCAAGTTAGAGAACAGTGGCTGTTGAGTAACCGGATTTTATTTCCGCCAGATGGATTGCTACGAAGCGTTTGAATTCCTTTCCTGTATGAATATTTAGGTATTGATTTGGACATTTCCTTTTTTTGTTTTCCGTCCGTCCTCATTTTTCTGTCCGCTCTCAGATCTGCAAAACTGGTGAGGCTAGAGGGCTGCAAATTGGTATGTTGATCAACCACCCCCCAGTCATCAAACATGCCAAACTGCAGCCTTCTAGCCTCGGTAGTTTTAATTTTATTTAAGGTTAAAGTTAGCCATGATCGTGCATCTGACACCGCCGTAAGTGCCGACACAGGCCACCACCGGGCTTGGTTGAAAGTTTCATGGACCGCGGCTGAGAGTTTCATACATCATTGTACGTATTTTTAGGGGAGTTAGTACCTTCAGTACACTTCATGCGGTGCACTGTATTTAAGCTTTACTTACGATTCTTTGC
>NC_061108.1:5709483-5719483 GCF_015104395.2 Macrobrachium nipponense
CAAGAATCTCTTCGGACTGCCAACTGTCCTAAGTTACTTTCCGTTGTCGGACGGACTTATTGATTCCCTGGGTTCTCTTATCGAGGGATTGTGGAGTCTCTCTCTCTCTCTCTCTCTCTCTCTCTCTCCTCTCTCTCTCGTATGGTCATCGCTCTCGGGAGCATCTTGATTCAGTCCTACATAGGAATTGGTACTTTCTGCTTCCTGCTGCGTTCCTCTGTGTTCCCCGATGCAGATTAGTTACTGGAGAATCCCTGAAGGTTTTACCCTTCTCAAATCCTACGGGCTGCTCTATGAGCAAGTGGCCGTGCTGGCATAAGGCCAGCTTAATCTCAAACAACAACAACAACAACATACCCTTCTTGGTGATTATAAGAAAATTACGCTGGATCTTACGCTACTAAAAAATATTCTCTGTGAAATTAAAGTTTTTCTGAGGGAGTCCCGCCCCCCACCCCCTATCCTCCCTAAGGGGGTATGGGGGCTTTATTTGGGGGTGGGTGGGACGCTCCTAGGTAAAGATTGCTTTTGAAGTGGAAGAAAGTTTCACGAGAGAGTACTCGTTCCTCTCTCTCTCTCTCTCTCTCTCTCTCTCTCTCTCTCTCAAATTGAATTGACTTGGAAGAAAAAACCCTATTAAATATCAAGCAAAACCCCAAACTATTATACTCATATGCGAAGAAGATGAATAAAAGAAGAATAGAAATAGGCCCTCTGAGAATTGAAGGGAGATTAACGAATGAAAAAAAGGAAATTTGCAACATAACTGGCAGAACGATATAAGAGAGAATTCACCCCTAGAATAGATAATGAAAGATAATGAGATAGAAGTAGGGACGAAAATAGTGAATATTTAGCTGACATAGAAATTAATGAAGCTGATATTGTGCAGGCAATTAATGAAATTAAAAATGGAGCTGCTGCAGGGCCGGATGGAGTCCCTGCTATTTTGTTAAAGAAAGTAGTTCATTCTATCGCAAAGCCACTTGCAATATTATTAAGACAAAGTGTAGATACAGGCAAGATTTATGATGAGCACAAAATTAGCATATATCACCGCCCCTACTTTCAAAAGTGGATCAAGACTAGAGGCAGTAATTATAGGCCTGTGAGTCTAACATCACATATTATGAGTGGTAATGAAAGGGTAATGAAGAAAAATATTATGAAACATTTAATAAAAAATAATTTGTTTAATATAGGACAACATGGTTTCGTACCCGGAAAAAGTACACAAACCCAACTGTTAGTCCACCGTGAGAACATATTCAAAAATATGAAAAGCGGAAATGAAACAGATGGTTGGTTTATCTAGACTTTGCAAAAGCTTTTTGAACAAAGTAGAACCATAATATATTAGCAAAGAAAATTAGAAAACACAATATCGTAGATAAAGTAGGAAGATGGTTAAAAGAATTTTTACACAACAGAAAACAGATAGTTATTGCAAACGATGAGAAATCGGGATGAAACCAAGGTAATATCCGGTGTGCCACAAGGTACGGTGCTAGCTGCAATATTGTTTGTTATTATGATTGAAGACATAGACAGTAATGTTAAGGATTCGGTAGTGAGTAGTTTTCGCTGATGACACAGAATAAGTAGAGAAATTACTTGTGATGAAGATAGGAACGCTCTACAAAGAGACCTTAACAAAGTATATGATTGGGCAGAGGTAAATAGGATGGTATTTAACTCTGATAAAATTTGAATCAATAAATTATGGAGACAGAGAAGGAAAGCTATATGCATATAGGGACCTAATAATGAGACAATCACAAATAAGGAAGCAGTTAAAGACCTTGGTGTGATGATGAATAGGAACATGTTATGCAAGGATCAAATAGCCATTCTGTTGGCAAAATGTAAAGCAAAAATGGGAATGTTGTTACGGCACTTCAAAACAAGAAAAGCTGAAACAACAATGATTATGCTTTATAAAACATATGTTCGTAGTCCACTTGAATATTGCAATATGATATGGTACCCACACTATCAAAAGGATATTGCACAAATAGAGAGTGTACAAAGGTCCTTTTACAGCTAGAATAGAAGAAGTTAAGGACTAGACTACTGGGAAAGACTACAATCCTTAAATTATATAGTCTAGAAAGGAGAAGAGAACGCTACATGATAATTCAGGCATGGAAACAGATAGAAGGAATAACAGAAAATATCATGGAACTAAAAATATCAGAAAGAGCAAGCAGAGGTAGATTAATAGTGCCCAAAACTATACCAGGAAAAATAAGGAAAGCACACAGAACATAATCCACTACGCACCAGCATCGTATAATGCAGCGTCTATTCAATGCGTTGCCAGATCATCTGAGGAATATATCAGGAGTGAGCGTAGATGTGTTTAAGAATAAGCTCGACAAATATCTAAACTGCATCCCAGACCATCCAAGATTGGAAGATGCAAAATATACCGGAAGATGTACTAGCAACTCTCTGGTAGACATTAGAGGCGCCTCACACTGAGGGACCTGGGGCAACCCGAACGAACTGTAAGGTCTGTAAGGTAAGGTAAGGCCGGAGCTATTCGGTATTGCCCGTGGCTTCATAACTATATCTGTTGTAGTTTTGCTACTCTCTCTCTCTCTCTCTCTCTCAGAAAAACAATTGTATATCTTTTTTTTGCGTTTGACATTCCTCTTTTATTTCCGAGTTCATATTCTTGATACAAGCAACGCCTTATTTAAAGCATTTATTTTTAATTATTCGACGTTATCGCCCATTTCTTAATTATCTGAAGTTCTCATCTTCGCCATCATTCATTCCTTTCTTTACACGTTTTTGTCCAGTTGTGTTCCAGCCACAATACACACACACACACACACACACACACACACCACCGTCAACTTTTCCCCTGACCAAAACAGACAGAGTGACAGACAGACAGACACAGTGTAGGGGGGCGTGCGTCTACGGAAAAATCCAGAAACGGTGGAAGACAGGAAATTGGTAAATGGGAAATGATTACTGCTCTGTCACTTTGTTAAGAGAGAGAGAGAGAGGAGAGAGAGAGAGAGAGAGAGAGAGAGGGAGCTTTCAAGGTGTAATGGTTCACTGGGACCTACGCAGTAGGTGGGGGGACATGTCAGCCCCTGAGAGCCGATTGGTGATTGGCTACTGCTGACTGGCTGAGGTTGGTTGGATATTGTGGGCTTTTTTGGTTGTCCATCGCTTTACGTCTTGGTTTAGCCCACGTTTGTGGTTAGGTCTCTCTCTCTCTCTCTCTCTCTCTCTCTCTCTCTCTCTCTTTAGTTACGTATGTTCTCAGCAGACTTTGTTTATATATATTTATATATAAACCTGCTGTAATCATTTGTAACTTTTGAGAGAGAGAGAGTTTTCATTTTATTCTGAGCTTAATTACTGAACCTGTAGTTGGGCTGATAGTTTACGCTTTAAAAAAAATAAATAAAAACATTCGTTTGTCGATTTCGTGATCGAGACTTCCATGGTAGAAAAGAAAATTAAACAGGAAGTGAAACTGTATAAAAACGAGTCACTTCCGTGGTTAATAACGCCAATCAAATAAGCTTATGTAGTTAGCAACGCCGATCAGATAAGCTTCCGTAGTTGATAATTAAAAAAACTTCAGGAGTTAATAACGCCAATCAAATAAGCTTCCGTAGTTAATAACTCATAAAGCTCGAGGAGTTCATAACTCAAATAAGCTTCCGTAGTTAATAACTCGAAAAGCTTCAGGAGTTAATAACTCAAATAAGCTTCCGTAGTTTATAACTCAAAAAGCTTCAGGAGTTAATAACTCAAATAAGCTTCTGTAGTTAATAACTCGAAAAGCTTCAGGAGTTAATAACTCAAATAAGCTTCCGTAGTTAATAACTCGAAAAGCTTCAGGAGTTAATAACTCAAATAAGCTTCCGTAGTTAATAACTCGAAAAGCTTCAGGAGTTAATAACTCAAATAAGCTTCCGTAGTTAATAACTCGAAGCTTCAGGAGTTAATAACTCAAATAAGCTTCGGGAGTTAATAACTCAAATTAGCTTCAGGAGTTAATAACTCAAATAAGCTTTAGAAGTTAATAACTCAATTAGCGTTCAGTAAGTTAATAATCTCAAATTTAAAGCTTCAGGGAGTCAAATAACTTCAAAATAGCTTCAGAAGTTAATAATGCCTCAAATAAGCCCTTCAAGCGAATTCCAGAATAATCTTCAAATAAGCTTCAGGATCAGGAGTTAATAACTCAAATAAGCTTCCGGAGTTAAAAACGCCGATCAATGAAGCTTCCGTAGTTAGTAACTCAAATAAGCTTCGGGAGTTAACAACGCCAATCAAACAAGCATTGCAAGGCGGACCAAGAGACGGGGCCAATAACCTCAACGGGAGATTAATGCGCGAAGCGAGATATTACGCGCAAACGACGTACCCAGAACCGCTCCTTTGAGCAGCAAATTGCAGCGGTGATGCGATAGCGATTTCTAAGTGGCACTATTAACCCCCCCCTCCCCCTCAGGTGGCTTCCTATACGAGGCACTACCAACGCCATCTATTGGGAACCCGGGTGGTGGTCGTGCCTCTAAATGGGTTCCCCCAATTTGCGTGGATGCGACGGAAGATATGGGGTTGCGGATTCCGTGGATAGCCGGGAGCAATAGCAACAGCAAATGACAGCAAGATCAAACAACAGCATTATTATTATTATGATTATTATTATTATTATTATTATTATTATTATTATTATTATTCAGAGGATGAACCCTATTCATACGGAACAAGCCCACCAAATGGGCCATTATTATTATTATTATTATTATTATTATTATTATTATTATTATTATTATTATTATTATTATTATTATTATTATTATTATTATTATTATTATTATTATTATTCAGAAGATGAACCCTATTCATACGGAAGAAGCCCACCAAATGGGCCATTATTATTATTATTATTTTTTTCTTCTTTTTTTTTTCTCTATCACAGTCCTCCAATTCGACTGGGTGGTATTTATAGTGTGGGGTTCCGGGTTGCATCCTGCCTCCTTAGGAGTCCATCACTTTTCTTACTATGTGTGCCGTTTCTAGGATCGCACTCTTCTGCATGAGTCCTGGAGCTACTTCAGCCTCTAGTTTTTCTAGATTCCTTTTCAGGGATCTTGGGATCGTGCCTAGTGCTCCTATGATTATGGGTACGATTTCCACTGGCATATCCCATATCCTTCTTATTTCTATTTTCAGGAGTGGGTTAGGTCGTCAATGGACTTAAGTCAAGTTAAGCAACATTGGGGCTGGTCAGTTATTGGATGGGTGACCGCTCTCCTCGGCGTTGATTCCTTGGGAAAGGATCTTTACCATAATTTCCTCAGTCTACTCAGCTGTAAATGAGTACCTATCCCTGATGGGGTAGGGTCCAGCTATGGGTTAAATAGCAAAACTCAGCAATGATGGAAAGAAATGAAGGAATAAACGACAACGACATAAATGGAACCTCTGGCAACAGAGGAGCTTCGTCCGGCAACCAGGTATTCAACCCAATTGAAGGGGAAGACGGTCAGGTACTTGGAGGTCGTCATCCAGCAACTGATCACCACAACGACAGTAATCAACAGCCTGAGATTATTATTATTATTATTATTATTATTATTATTATTATTATTATTTTATTATTAATTATTATTCATACGGAACAAGCCCAACCAAGTGGGCCATTATTATTTCCTTATTATTATTATTATTATTATTATTATTATTATTATTATTATTATTATTATTATTATTATTATTATTATGTTTATTTTTATTCAGAAGATGAACCCTATTCATGCGGCACAAGCCCACCAAAGGGGCCACTGACTTGAAATTCGAGCTTCCAAAGAATATGGTTCTTCATTAGGAAGAGGTAACACGAAGTAAAGGGAAATGGAGAAAGAATATATGCCACTTATAAAGAGAGAGAGAGAGATATATATTTTAGGTTATTGTCTTTTCATTAATTATATTTTTTTACATATTTTTCTGTAGAGAGAGAGATTTTAGGTTGTCTTTTCATTAATCATAATTTCTAATATATTTTCTGGAGAGAGAGAGAGAGAGAGAGAGAGAGAGAGAGAGAGAGAGAGAGAGAGAGAGATTTTAGGTTGTCTTTTCATTAATCATAATTTTTAATATATTTTCTGGACAGAGAGAGAGAAGAGAGAGAGAGAGAGAGAGAGAGAGAGAGAGAGAGAGAGAGAGAGAGAGAGAGAGAGAGAGAGATTTGATAGCATGGATGCCGAGTTACGAATATGTTAATAGTAAACGCAAAGTAACTTCTAAAAGTATCATGGCTTTTTCAAGGAACGCCCTACCATTAATTTATCATTTTGATTTCTGATGGTTGCTTTATAATCCGGGAAAGTTTACATTCAGAATTTGTTGGAGTTTGAAAATTTATTTCCACCCATTAGGTTTTGAGTTTGAAGGAATTTCAAGCTCAATAGTATATTATAATATATTATATATATATATATATATATAATATATATATTTATTAGATATATGTATAGTATATATTATATATATATATTATATATATAATATATTATATATATATTTATATTCTAGAGTTGTGGTTTATTCATACTTTGGATATCAACACTTATTCCTAAATTGAAGATGTAAACATTGTTTTTCATCCATTGAAAATGTAAATGTTGGTTTTCCTCTATTGTAGACGTGAAAGATGTTTCTCCTCCATTGAAGATGTAAACGTCGGTTTTCCTCCATTGAAGAGGTGAATGTTTTTCCCCTCGATTGAAGATGTAAATGTTGGGTTTTCCTCCATTGAAGATGTGAATGTTGTTTCCCCTCCGTTGAAGATATAACCGTTGATTTTCCCTCCTTTGGAGATGTAAACATTCGTTTTCCTCCAGAGAAAATACAAACGTTTTTCATATCTTGAAGATGTCATCTTTTATTTTACCTCCATTGAAAATACAAACTTATTTTTCCTCCACTGAAGATGTGTATAAATCGTCGCTCTATAACAAGTAACGACTCACTCAAAGCAGAAGAAACGCCTCTACCAGACCCTTTTCGTCAGCCTGGCTCTGTGGGTGTGTTGGTGGTGGTTGGGGTTGGGAGGGGGGGGGGGGGGGGTTGCCCAAATCATCGGCCAAAATGGTCCAGTACATTTTAACCAGTCGAATATTTTCGGCTCGTGTCTTTGTATTTTTGAGAGAGAGAGAGAGAGAGAGAGAGAGAGAGAGAGAGAGAGAGAGAGAGAGAGAGAGAGATTTATTATTATCATTTGAAAGAGAGAGATCTTTTTTTATCATTATCCTTTGAGAGGAGAGAGGAGAGAGAGAGAGAGGAGATGAGAAGGAGAGAGAGAGAGAGAATAGAACTTTTATCTACCTTTTCGTACTTTTATGTATGTGTATACATACTATATACTATATATATAATAAAAAAGAATACTCATATTTACATATGTTATATATATTTATTATACAAACATACATATATATATATATATATATATATATATATATATATATATATATATACTTATATAGATAATGTATAAACATATATCGCCTTTTGGTGAGCTGCCTTCGCCATTAGGGAATAGGAGTTTGGCGGTAACGAGGCAGTACAGGAACCTTTGTTGTGCTCGTTTTGACACCTAACTGAATTAACTCCTCTCTCTCTCTCTCTCTCTCTCTCTCTCCTCTCTCTCTCTCTCTGAGGAAAGGACAGTAATGGAAGGTTTTCTTTTAGACATTGTACCCTGTTATTGACTGTCACAGAGAGAGAGAGAGAGAGAGAGAGAGAGTTACCCAGAGAGAATATATATATATATATATATATATATATATATATATATATATATATATATATATATATAATATATATTCTCTCTCTCTCTCTCCTCTCTCTCTCTCTCTCTCTCTCTCTCTCTCTCTCTCTCATATACAAGTACAATTTGTATTTCCCCTTCGGCTGCTCCGCTTAATTTTTCGCGAGTTGAAAATTTAACTTTCCCGAGCTGAAGTTCTTCAACGTAAGTAAACTTCCCGAAGTTGGTATTCGCTCGCACATACCCGTGGGGGGCGGGGGTGGGGAGCGGGGTGTCTTCTTCATTCCCAGGATAAAACTTCAAATGCAAATTGTCCCATGGGGTAGCGGTAAAGTGTGAACTTCTGTGCGTTCCGAAGGAAGACCAAGAAGAAGAAGAAGAAGAAGAAGAAAAAAAGTTTTCCCAATTTGGGGGTCTGTGTAGGACACCCGAAACTGATGTCTTGGTGTCAGTGCTGTGCAGCAAATATCGGGTCACTTTGGGCTTTGTGTTTGTTGTTTATAAGCTGTGTTGTTTACGCTTCATGATTTTTATTCACTGGTTTTTTTTTATTGATATGTACTTGCTAGATATCCCTTGAATTAGATCGTATTTGAATTATGACTTTTTTGTTTTAATGTAATCGCCTTATCAGGACAACAAAGATTATCTTTCCTCGGGTGATAAATACTGATAATATTGCCTAAAAAATTCCAGTGTAATTCCTATCAGACACTAGAGAGGATAACCAAAACATACACTAAATAATTCAAATTCCATTCATCCTTGCTGTGAAGAAGTACCTCTCCTATGCAGAGAAAGATCTCAGAACATAGGGAGCACGTCAGCCGTTAACGAATTCTGAATTTGATGGTTGACTGGGAAACGATTAAGGAATTGGCTGTTAGGCTGGCTTTTCCCAGATTGTTCTAGCAAGGCTTTGGGGTTTTTGGGGTTTTGGGGGAGGGTGATTGAGCATCGATGTGTGATGTCATGGGTATTGGGAGCATACATTCCATCTATCCGTTGAGAGCAAGGTCCAGAAGAGTACCAGTAGAAAAGAACCTCTAGAGATCTCTTTAGGGTAGGTAAGTAATAAGAAAGAGAATCTCGAAACTAATAGCTTTAGACGAAAAGATTAAGGCTTGCAGACAGACAAACAGACAGAAACCTCACGTGGTGCATTGTAGGCATTACTCAAGGTTCCTTGAAGCATCCCTTCGGCCCCTAGCTGCAACCTCTTTTCATTCATATTACTGTACCTCTGTCCATATTCTATTCCTTCCAACTTACTTTCCAACCTCTCTAACAATTGTTTCACTGCCCAACTACTTTGAGGTTTTCCTCCTGTTGCACCTTTCAAACCATTTTTATTTTCTCAATTTCCGTTTCAGCGCTGAATGACCTCATACTCATATGTTCCCAGCACTTGGCCTTTGGCCTGAGCCCTATATTTCTATTCCAGTCTTTCGCTCTCCATAGCCGTTTTCCCTTAGGGAGCTATAGTCATAAATGATTCTAGTTTCGCTTACTCGGGGAGTAAGCTTACAAGCTACTTTGTTATCGCTGTTGTTGTTCTTGTTGGGGGTAGGAAAGGTCTATGGAAACGCCTAAAAAGGTCTGAAAAAGGCGTTTCGAGTTGAGTTAAAGATACAGGAGTTTTAGGATAGGATATTTATGATTTATTTATTAGAATGAAAATGTGAAAAAAATAAATAATGTATATGTTAAGCAGTACAGAATAATTATTTCTAATAATGTATAACTTATTTCTTTTAATTTTCGTTTGTGAAACACGCTATTTGACCGTAGCACGCGGCTTGAGTAAGCTGGAAGTCGGATCACGCCTTGTACCATCTAGGGCTGCAACTCAATTCGTAATAATAATAGATAAAAATAATGATATTTTAATAATAATGAAGGTGCTACTTCATTCATTATCATACTCAGAATACGTATTGCATTACCAAGTGGTCGGCGTAATCATCCAACCTCTCTCTCTCTCTCTCTCTCTCTCTCTCTCTCTCTCTCTCTCTCTCTCTCTCGTAACAGATCCCTATCTATCTCTTTCTTTTAACTGCACTCTCTCTCTCTCTCTCTCTCTCTCTCTCTCTCTCTTCTCTCTCTCTCTCTTTTCCCGATACCATTTGCAAAATGTAAATGCCATATCACGCAGGATCTATCGGTCTTACTAAATAGCGTTAT
>NC_061108.1:5724483-5739483 GCF_015104395.2 Macrobrachium nipponense
GAATGGATCAAGTGAATGCCCTCTGGATTTTTTTTATATTTTTTCATGTATTATTTTTTTAATGAGATGATTTGTATAAGACACGTTTTTATGTGTTTTCATTTTTGTGTATTTACGATTTTCTGTGTGAGTTTTGGTGGTATTTTTTACGGTGGTCCTTTGGGAGTTGCAAAAAAATTGGTGGAATATTTTTGTTGTTATACGTAGAACTTTTATGGCTGTTTATTTATTTTTTCTTAAATTTGTCTCTTGGAATTGCCTTGTGTATATTAACTTTTTTTTATTTTTAGTATCGCTAATTTGCATCAGTCTAATTCGCTCGATTATACTCATATATATATATATATATATATTATAATATATATATATATATATATATATATATGTATATATATATAATATATATATATATATATATATATATATATATACATATATATATATATATATATTATATATATATATATATATATATATATATATAGTTAGTTAGAAACACAATATAGATAGATAGATTGATATTATGGATAGATTCGGCTTATTTAAGAAAGCCACAGGAGTATTTAAGTGATTGTTGAGCCAACCCTCCTGTACAGAAGTGAAATGTGGATATTGAAAGCAAAAGTGGGCAAAAGGAAAATTGTCGAAGAAGTTGAGATGATCTTGTTCTCATCGCGTATGTGGCGCAACAAGAAGCAAAAGGGTGAGAAGTGTGGAGGAGATATTTTGAGAAATATATTGTCAGAGAATCTGCCACCATATCCGAGAATGGAGAGTATTCTCGCGAGAGGCGAGTGGCTTAGTGTGTGTGTGTGTGTGTGTGTGTTTATATGTTTGTGTAGAATGTTTCATATGACTACTAAGTTTTCATAAACTTTATAGAATGTCTTTAGGTGTATTATAATTGTGACTGCGTTAGTAGACTGACACGGCTGCTTTCGAACTGAGACTTCCCTCTCTTGAATTTTATTAAAATATTGATTCTTCCTTCTCAAGCACTCTTCATTTATCGGGTTTCGTGATCACACAGTTATTATCGTTCATTTCCCTTCCTCTTCTCTTACTTCCAATATACTGTCAGACTGAGGTGTAGTTTTTAGTTTTTCGCAAAAGAAAAGTATTGAGATGGCTATTTGTGTCTCTGTCCTCACTGTTTTCTCTCCGCCCTCAGCTCTTAATAACTACTGAGGCTAGAGGGCTGCAAATTGGTATGTTGATTTTCCAGCCTACAATCATCAAACGTACCAAATTGCAGCCTTCTAGCCCTAGCAGTTTTTATTTTATTCAAGGCTAAGGTTAGCCATGACCATGCGTCTGGCAACGCTACGGGACAAGCCACCACGAGGCCGTGGGTGAAAGTTTCGTGGGCCGCGGCCCATACAGCATTATACGCTTTACAGAAAACTCTGTTGCCGCCTTTTTAAATTGTTTTAATTCCTTTTCATCTTTCCGCCGTGAATGTTAATTAGTGTGATATATTAAATAGTTTTTCCCTGACCTGGAAAACAAAGAGTACGGCTTTTGAATTGATATTTACGACAACTTTTCCGTTCCTGTACGATGTATTGATCAGGGCTTCGTAGTTGAGTTTGTGTGACGTCATTTCCTGTTTGCGTCATCGCAACATTATGACGTCATTGGCTGTCTGCTTTGGTCATTCAGCATTGACGGAAATAATGAATTGAAGAGAAGTATTAAAGATGCAACGTGTCATTCTCCCATCATATTTGCTCTCTCTCTCTCTCTCTCTCTCTCTCTCTCTCTCTCTCTCTCTCTCTCTCTCTCTCTCTCTCTGTAGCAACATTGAGATGAAAAATTTAGACTTCCAGCCGCTAAATATCGCGCGCCAATGTGACATTTGGGTATTTTACGAAATTGAATCTTTGTCTGTTTTAAAGTATTTTAAAGCAAAATAAAACATAAATTTTAAAAATTTATTTTGAAGTTCAATAATATCATGAGTTTGAACTAGGAATCACTCATTACCATAGTGTTGATTTGACGTTTTGTCTGGTTCATTTATTCAAACGATTTGTGATCTATATTGATTATTAGCAGTTTTAAAACAGTTCTAGATCACAGACCTTACTTTTTCCAAAACAGTTGTAGATCACAGACCTTATTTTTCCAAAACAGTTGCAGATCACAGAATTTGCTTAAATAAACAGTTGTAGACCACAGACCTTACCTTTTTCCAAAACAGTTGTAGATCACAGACCTTACTTTTTCAAAACAGTTGTAGATCACAAAATTTGCTTTAAAAAACCAGTTGTAGATCACAGACCTTACTTTTTCAAAACAGTTGTAGATCACAAAATTTGCTTAAAAAAACAGTTGTAGATCACAGACCTTACCTTTTTCCCAAACAGTTGTAGATCACAGAATTTGCTTTAAAAACTGTTGTAGATCATAGACCTTACTTTTTTTCAAAACAGTTGTAGATCACAAACCTCACTTTTTCCAAAATAGTTGTAGATCGCAGTATTTGCTTTAAACAAAAAACAGTTGTAGATCACAGACCTTTTTCCAAAACGTAGATCATACATTACTTTTTTCAAAACAGCTGTAGATCACAGAATTTGCTTCAAAAACTGTTGTAGATCACAGACCTTACCATTTTCCAGAACAGTTGTAGATCACAGACCTTACACTTTTTCAACTAGAAGGTTATAGTAGATCACAATTTTACTCTCTTTACCATGAGGTTAGATTTTGAGGAATAATTCGTCTTCTGCATTGAGGGATTATATAGAGATGCAGATAAGGTAGCAGTTAATCTACGGTATAGTTCCAACTTCTTTCACAAAACTAACACTCGACTCAAGTTAGTTTGTGAAACTATTGACTGATAGAGGTAATAATTATAATACACAGTACTTAATACTACTACTACTACCACCACAATCACTACTAATCATATAATAATAATAATAATAATAATAATAATAATAATAATAATAATAATAATAAATAATAATAATAATAATAAACTAAAAGGGGAAGACAACCACCCAGAAATTCCTGAAGCCGAACCAAGTAAGAGACTATGGGAAAACATATGGAGCAATCCGGTATCACACAACAAACATGCAACATGGCTCCAGGAAGTCAAGGAAGAAGAAACAGGGAGAATAAAACAAAGATTCACAGACATCACGACAGACACAGTCAGACACCAACTAAAGAAAATGCCAAACTGGAAAGCCCCAGGTCCCGATGAAGTCCATGGATACTGGCTCAAAAACTTCAAAGCCCTACACCCACGAATAGCAGAACAACTCCAGCATTGTATCTCAAATCACCAAGCACCCAAATGGATGACCACAGGAAGAACATCCTTAGTACAAAAAGACAAGAGTAAGGGAAATATAGCCAGTAACTACAGGCCTATCACCTGCCTACCAATAATGTGGAAGTTACTAACAGGTATCATCAGTGAAAGGCTATACAACTACCTAGAGGAGACAAACACCATCCCCCACCAACAGAAAGGCTGCAGAAGGAAGTGTAGGGGCACAAAAGACCAGCTCCTGATAGACAAAATGGTAATGAAGAACAGTAGGAGAAGGAAAACCAACCTAAGCATGGCATGGATAGACTATAAGAAAGCCTTCGACATGATACCACACACATGGCTAATAGAATGCCTGAAAATATATGGGGCAGAGGAAAATACCATCAGCTTCCTCAAAAATACAATGCGCAACTGGAATACAATACTTACAAGCTCTGGAATAAGACTAGCAGAGGTTAATATCAGGAGAGGGATCTCCAGGGCGACTCACTGTCCCCACCTACTCTTCGTAGTAGCCATGATTCCCCATGACAAAAGTACTACAGAAGATGGATGGCCGAACGGGTACCAACTCAAGAAAAGAGGCAACAGGATTCAACCATCTGATGTTCATGGACGACATCAAGCTGTATGGTAAGAGCATCAAGGAAATAGATACCCTAATCCAGACTGTAAGGATTGTATCTGGGGACATCAGGATGGAGTTTGGAATAGAAAAATGCGCCTTAGTCAACATACAAAAAGGCAAAGTAACGAGAACTGAAGTAGTAGCCATCTTGCTTGGTGAGACGTACCCGCGTGAAGTCACAATAATCAACAGATATCACAAGTTTAACATACGACTAGAATTTGAGAAATATCTAGAAGTGTTCGTGAACTATCGGTGATAAGATTAGTGTGAAAATAGTAGGATAAAGCGTCTTCTAAGTTAGTTTATCAAGTGTAATACTATAAATCAGAACAAGATGCCAGTAAGTTCCAACTGCGGGAAGAGGTGGCGTAATTTGGCGTGTTTAGCAGATTCGCAATACGATGAGGTAGCAGGAAGGGAACTGGCATTTCTCATCTATGAAATCAGCAACAGTCCTAACCAAAAGATACAAAACGCATTCATAGATATATTAGAAGGATATAATCCTTCAAACTGGAACAAATCTAATGAAAACATCTTGAAAATAATTGAAGAAGTTCCAAATAAAATCCAAGTGGTCAAGAGACTCATAAAGAAATATACATAAACCACATATTCCGACAAAAGAAATGAATGAAGGTGAATCTTGTGAATATACTAATTGATGCATTAGGAAAAAGAAAAGAATGCCAAAAGCATGCAAACTGTGTAAGGTTTGGTATAGCATAGTCAATCCACAAAACCTAATCAGAAAATGTGCTGCATGCAACATTCCGACCATCCACAGTGTGCTGAGGTAATACAAGATTTGAGAAAAGATACAAGAATTTTTTGTTCAACATGTCTATCATGGATAGACAATGTTATTAAATCAAGATTGAATGTACAAATAGTTGAGGATGAAGAAGAAGAGGGAAGGAGAGAAGAAGAAGAAAAAGAAGAAGAGGAAAACGGAAGAGAAGTAAACAAAAATGAAAGCAGACAGTAAGGAAAACAAAGAACAAGATAAAAAGTATGGATGCAGAGATACTCATTGATACTACATATGAGGCAATAAAGCAGCATACTACGAAGAAATAAATTACGATATGACAACAGAAAAGCAAATCCCGAAGAGGCTCTACCCAGATCTATACAATGACGGGAAAGAGGAAAAAATAGACAAGAAAAGACAAAATCTGCAACCTTTTGAAAAGAGGGAATTGCAGACTTTGGAGAAAGATGTTACTACAAACATCCTAAGATATGTCAAAACTATGAAATATATGGTAAATGTGCATACTTAGATGGATATGGGGATGATTGCAGAGATCTGCATCCAAAAAATATGTAAAAACCTAAAAGAAGGAAAAGGATGTAAGTTCGACAAAAAATGCAAATATATGCACCCTGTAGCCATGAATCATAATCAAATAAATAACCAACCAAGTAATAAAATCCAAATAAGAAAGAAACAAAATAAAGAGAGAAATCAAGAATATCAGGTAAAAGAGAAAAAGCAAACCACCAATGAGATATGCAGAGGTGTCAGCAAAAAAATTTCAAAGCATCAGCTCCGAAATTCTACTCAAGAGATAATAACTGTATTTATTATGCAAGAGGATATTGCAGAAACGGAGAAAATTGCAGATTCAGACACAAAATGAATAATTATGAGGAAGGAAGATCAAATATTATGGAAAAGTTGGATTTTTTAATGTCAGAATTTCTGGAAATGAAAAAAAGAAAACAACTACCAGAACAGGAAAGAGACATGGGAAAATCATTATTACTATCAGTATTAAAAAGAAGGAAGAAAACACGCAAACCATCATAGTGATGAATGCGCAGGGTTTAGTTACGAGTAACTCAAAAAGAAAAATAGAGTACTTAGAAGAACTAACCCAAAATGAAAAGAAAATAGATATAATGAATATAAGTGAAACCTGTATTCCCAAGAGACTGGGAATGATGATCAAATAAAAGGGTTCCAAACTTATAGATCAGATAGAAAAAATAGGAATCAAGGGGGAACCGCAATATATGGGAAAGACAAAAAACAAGGAAAAATATATGAGAAATATAGTAACTCAGAATGTGAACTAATAGCGGTAGAATTTGAATCTGAAAAATTGATGAACATAGAATATATAGACCTCCTAATACTAAAGAGTTTGACTTAATAATTGAAAAAATTGGATGATATATGTAGAAATCACAAGGACTGGACTATTCTCCTATCTGGTGACTTCAACTTTCCTTTCGTAGAATGGCGGAAAGAACGAATAGGAGATTGTGGTTGTACTTATACATATAAAAAAAGAGAGTAATAGTAGTGCAGAAGATAAGAGGCAATTCGAAAAGCTATTAGATATGCTACTAGAATACAACATTCAACAAATAAATCACCTGCCAACAAGAAAGGAAAATACTTTAGACCTAGTATTTGTGAACGAGATGAATTATGTTAAAGAAATAATAGTTTATAATGCGAGTATTTCAGACCATAATGTCATAGAATTAACAGTTCATTCCAAAGCAAGTGAAATAGAGATAAGCAAGAATGAAAAAGTGGGAAGGATATGGAGAAAATACAACTTCTACAGTAAAAATATAAAATGGTCAGAAATTAATGAAGAATTAAACAAAGATTGGGATAACATTTTCGTAAGTGATGACATAAGGGTAAATACGGAGATATTATATAAAATATTGGAGATAATAGTGGAAAAAATATATACGAAGAAGAAAAGTAAAACATCATTCATGCATACCAAGAGACAGAAGGATGGCTTGTTCCGAGAAAATCAGAAAGTGGAAAAAAGGTCTTGCAAAAGAAAAAAATGCATGGAAAGTTATAGAACTAAAAAGTAAGATAGAAAATGCAGAACAAAAGATTATACAATCAAAAGAAAATGAAAAACGGGACTTGGAAGAAAAAACCTATTAAATATCAAGCAAAACCCAAACTATTATACTATATAGCGAAGAAGATGAATAAAAGAAGAATAAAAATAGGCCCTCTGAGAATTGAAGGGAGATTAACGAATGAAAAAAAGGAAATTTGCAACATACTGGCAGAACGATATAAGAGAGAATTCACCCTAGAATAGATAATGAAAGATAATGATATAGAAGTAAGGGATGAAAATAGTGATATTTTAGCTGACATAGATATTAATGAAGCTGATATTGTGCAGGCTATTAATGAAATTAAAAATGGAGCTGCTGCAGGGCCTGATGGAATTCCTGCTATTTTGTTAAAGAAAGTAGTTCATTCTATCGCAAAGCCACTTGCAATATTATTAAGACAAAGTGTAGATACAGGCAAGATATATGATGACACAAATTAGCATATATTACCCCTACTTTCAAAAGTGGATCAAGACTAGAGGCAAGTAATTATAGGCCTGTGAGTCTAACATCACATATTATGAAAGTGTATGAAATAATAAAGGGTAATGAAGAAAAAATATTATGAAACATTTAATAAAAAATAATTTGTTTAATAAAGGACAACATGGTTTCGTACCCGGAAAAAGTACACAAACCCAAACTGTTAGTCCACCGTGAAAACATATTTCAAAAATATGAAAAGCGGGGGGAAATGAAACAGATGTGGTGGTTTATTTAGACTTTGCAAAAGGCTTTTGATAAAGTAGACCATAATATATTAGCGAAAGAAAATTTAGAAAACACAATAAATCGTGGATAAAGTAGGAAGATTGTTAAAAGAATTTTTACACAACAGAAAACAGATAGTTATTGCAAACGACGAGAAATCGGATGAAGCCAAGGTAATATCCGGTGTGCCGCAAGGTACGGTGTTAGCTGCAATACTGTTTGTTATTATGATTGAAGACATAGACAATAAGTTAAGGATTCGGTAGTGAGTAGTTTCGCAGATGACACACGAATGAAGTAGAGAAATTACTTGTGATGAAGATAGGAACGCTCTACAAAGAGACCTTAACAAAAGTATATGATTGGGCAGAGGTAAATAGGATGGTATTTAACTCTGATAAATTTGAATCAATAAATTATGGAGACAGAGAAAGAAAGCTATATGCATATAAGGGACCTAATAATGAGACCATCACAAATAAGGAAGCAGTTAAAGACCTTGGTGTGATGATGAATAGGAACATGTTATGCAATGATCAAATAGCAACTCTGTTGGCAAAATGTAAAGCAAAATGGGAATGTTGTTACGGCACTTCAAAACAAGAAAAGCTGAACACATGATTATGCTTTATAAAAACATATGTTCGTAGTCCACTTGAATATTGCAATATGATATGGTACCCACACTATCAAAAGGATATTGCACAAATAGAGAGTGTACAAAGGTCCTTTACAGCTAGAATAGAAGAGGTAAGGACCTAGACTACTGGGAAAGACTACAATTCTTAAAATTATATAGTCTAGAAAGGAGAAGAGAAACGCTACATATAATTCAGGCATGGAAACAGATAGAAGGAATAGCAGAAAATATCATGGAACTAAAAATATCAGAAAGAGCAAGCAGAGGTAGATTAATAGTGCCCAAAACTATACCAGGAAAAATAAGGAAAGCACACAGGACATTAATCCACTACGCACCAGCATCGATAATGCAGCGTCTATTCAATGCGTTGCCAGCTCATCTGAGGAATATATCAGGAGTGAGCGTAGATGTGTTTAAGAATAAGCTCGACAAATATCTAAACTGCATCCCAGACCATCCAAGATTGGAAGATGCAAAATATACCGGAAGATGTACTAGCAACTCTCTGGTAGACATTAGAGGTGCCTCACACTGAGGGACCTGGGGCAACCCGAACAAGATGTAAGGTCTGTAAGGTAAGTAAGGTAAGGATAAAGCTACCAGATGGGAGCAACATCAAACACATAGATGAGACAGGATACAAATACCTGGGAATAATGGAAGGAGGAGAGATAAAACACCAAGAGATGAAGGACACGATCAGGAAAGAATATATGCAGAGACTCAAGGCGATACTCAAGTCAAAACTCAACGGCGGAAATATGATAAAGCCATAAACACAGGGTGGGCAGTACCAGTAATCAGATACAGCGGCAGGAATAGTGGAATGGACGAAGGCAGAACTCCGCAGCATTGATCAGAAAACCAGGAAACAAATGACAATACACAAAGCACTACACCAAGAGCAAATACGGACAGACTATACATAACACGAAAGGAAGGAGGGAGAGGACTACTAAGTATAGAGGACTGCGTCAACATCGAAAAGAGAGCACTGGGGCAATATCTGAAAACCAGTGAAGACGAGTGGCTAAAGAGTGCATGGGAAGAAGGACTAATAAAAGTAGACGAAGACCCAGAAAGAAATATACAGAGACAGGAGAAAGACAGAAAGAACAGAGGACTGGCACAACAAACCAATGCACGGACAATACATGAGACAGACTAAAGAATTAGCCAGCGATGACAATTGGCAATGGCTACAGAGGGGAGAGCTAAAGAAGGAAACTGAAGGAATGATAACAGCGGCACAAGATCAGGCCCTAAGAACCAGATATGTTCAAAGTACGATAGATGGAAATAACATCTCTCCCATATGTAGGAAGTGCAATACGAAAAATGAAAAACCATAAACCACATAGCAAGCGAATGCCCGGCACTTGCACAGAACCAGTACAAAAAGAGGCATGATTCAGTGGCAAAAGCCCTCACTGGAGCCTGTGCAAGAAACATCAGCTACCTTTGCAGTAATAAGTGGTACGAGCACCAACCTGAAGGAGTGATAGAAAACGATCAGGCAAAGATCCTCTGGGACTATGGTATCAGAACGGATAGGGTGATACGTGCAAACAGACCAGACGTGACATTGATTGACAAAGTCGAGAAGAAAGTATCACTCATTGATGTCGCAATACCATGGGACACCAGAGTTGAAGAGAAAGAGAGGGAAAAAATGGATAAGTATCAAGATCTGAAAATAGAAATAAGAAGGATATGGGATATGCCAGTGGAAATCGTACCCATAATCATAGGAGCACTAGGCACGATCCCAAGATCCTGAAAAGGAATCTAGAAAAAACTAGAGGCTGAAGTAGCTCCAGGACTCATGCAGAAGAGTGTGATCCTAGAAACGGCCACACATAGTAAGAAAAGTGATGGACTCCTAAGGAGGCAGGATGCAACCCGGAACCCCACACTATAAATACCACCCAGTCGAATTGGAGGACTGTGATAGAGCAAAAAAAAAAAAAGAAAAAAAAAAAAATGAAAAAAAAAAAAAATAATAATAATAATAATAATAATAAAATCTCATAGTAACACGAGTCTTCAAATGGTGAAACAAATCCACAGTTACGTAAATGTACATATATTTAAATTTAAAACTTTAATGATAGCTTACGGGATTCTGTTCGGTTCCCCTTATCCTTAAAGTTTTAAATTTAAATATGGGTACATTTTACATAACTGTGGAATTTGTTCTCCAATAATAATAATAATAATAATAATAATAATAATAATAATAATAATAATAATAATAATAATAATAATAATAATGTGTTACGAATTCTAACACCTTATTCGAAGTTTGTTTGTATTACACGATTGGCTCATAGCGATATAATGATAAATTACACAATACTGAATGCTAATAACAATTAATAATAATAATGATAATATTTCTGCGTGCTACCGAGCTCTGTTGCAAGAGCAGTTGTGTTGAAAGTGCTCTCGAGAGCGCGCAAACGTTCTGGATTGTCACGAACTTCTCTCCTGAAAATAAGCCACAAGTAAAAAAAAAAAAAAACCATGATAAATCTTTTGTCACTATCAACTGTAATTCACTGTTCCTCCCCCTCCCTCCTCCTCCTCCTCCTCCTCCTCCTCCTCCTCTCCTCCTCCTCCTCCTCAAGTGGGGAGAAGAGGAGGACATGATCATAAATAAACCAATAAACTGCGCGGAGATTTACGTAATCCATGCCATTTTCTTTGTTCTCAGCGAGTCTTTCGAGGGAGAGAGAAAAAAATCCTCTGGAGAGAGAGAGAGAGAGAGAGAGAGAGAGAGAGAGAGAGAGAGAGAGCGTACGTTTCGTCCCCAGATTAGAGAGAGAGAAGAAAACGTTCCCTCCCGAAGAGAGAGAGAGAGAGAGAGAGAGAGAGAGAGAGAGAGAGAGTACGTTCTCCCCAGATAGAGAGAGAGAGAGAGTACGTTCTCCCCAGATGGAGAGAGAGAGAGAGTACGTTCTCCCCAGATGGAGAGAGAGAGAGAGAGAGAGAGGAGAGAGAGAGAGAGAGAGAGAGAGAGAACCTTCTCATAGAGACAGAGAAGGAGTGAGAGTATGTTCTCCGAGAGAGAGAGAGATAGAGAGACTTTGGAGACAGTTGGAGATATTTATTTTGTAGGGGGAGCGTTTGGAAAGTGGGTTAGGTAGGCTGTTTCAGAAGGAGGGAGAACCGTGGGGTGGGGTTAGGGGGAGGGGGGGGGGGAGGCGAGGGGAGGCTGGGGTATGGAGGCTGGATACGCAATTGAAACCAAACCGTTTTTGGATGGCTAGTATATAGATGGCGCTCAGCGACTACGAAGCATCTCCACGAATCTCGAGCGAGATGTGGCTTGGAATAATGGATGCTTTGGATGAACACTATACCATCCTCTCTCTCTCTCTCTCTCTCTCTCTCTCTCTCCGTTCGTCTTCGTTTTTGTCGCTCACCTGTCTTAAGGAACTCTTGGGACCCTGAAAAAAAAAAGGCAATACTGAACTACGGCCATCATCAAGACATTCGGCGAGTCCTTTATTGGCATCTCCCAGATAGATTTATTCGCCGTGATAGATATCCCCTTCCCCAGTCTCCTCTCCCCCTTTTTACTTTTATCTTGGAACGCCGTCTCTCTCTCTCTCTCTCTCTCTCTCTCTCTCTCTCTCTCTCTCTGAGGATTTTAGACCAGAAACGGTTTTACTGTTAACATTACGTTTCTTTCTGACTTTGTTTCTTTGTCCTGAACAGAAAAAAAATTGCTCTCTCTCTCTCTCTCTCTCTCTCTCTCTCTCTCTCTCTCTCTCTCTCTCTACTGTTACAGCTTCCGGATTATAGAAAGCTGTCACAGCAATAGTACTCACAGAGAGTGCGATGCGTATATATATATATATATAATATATATATATATATATATATATATATATAGATATATATATAATAATATTATATATAATTCCTGTAACTTTCGTTTATTTATATAATCTTCTTATTACTCTCCTTACTTATGGTTTGTTAATTTTCTTCCTGCATTCTTTTAATTTCCTCTTTCGTGACATTTTAAAAAACCCCATTTTTATTTTTATTTTTATTTTGACTCAAAACTTTGATCGTCAGACGCCGGTTACGTAAATCTTAATTGCAACGCCTTTGGCTCCCCGCCAAAGCTCTCTCTCTCTCTCTCTCTCTCTCTCTCTCTCTCTCTCTCTCTCTCTCTCTCTCTCATTAACGTCTTGCTTTTCACGTCGTGTTTCGCCGTTGCAATATGGCGCCTCCGGAAGAGGATGGGATCATATTTAAAAGGATTTTGTTTATGGAACCGTGTGCGAGTATGTGTCTCGAAGGATTCGTTTGGAGTTTGTTTGTTTGTTTGTTTTTCCAGTAACGGGGTGTCGGGTCGTTTTCGTGTGTGCTCCCGCTTGTACGTGCGTATGTGTGTGCTTGCATGCGCTCATTCGCTACTCTGGGGCTTGGTGATATGTTTATTATATTTTAAAGGCAATTATTAATACCTGTTTTTTTTCAGTTAAGAGTGCTTGTGCGTTTGTTGGTGTGTGTGTGTGTGTGTGTGTGTCTGTGTGTGTGTTTGTATTCACGACACTGGTGCTTGCAGATATGGTTATTGATTTTCAGATATAATTGCCGATAACTTAGACTGTAAGTTGGAGGGGAACATGTAATCGCGACAGCTTTCTTGTCCTTATATTCAGTCTACATGCATTGTTAAATATACTTCATAAATGGTGACAGACGCAAGTTTTGCTTTTCTGAAAATTAGTGAAAATGCTCCTTTGAATGCGCAGCAAAGATAAATAAATAAATAACTGAATTTCTTTGGCTATGGGAAACACACAGCAGGTTTAGCTATCCATTAGCTACCAATGACCTCATAGGTCCCAGCGCTTGGCCTTTGGCCTAAATTCTATATTCTCTTCTACTCTACTCATCTCAAAAGGGCTTCCTAAACATGCAATGGGATGCTGATCCCTGTTCCATATAGTAATATGAATTTGTGATATCTTTAGAGTTCCTCGTTAGACGAGTGTGCTACATACTCGCCAACCGATTCGGTAGTCGCGAGTTCGATTCCCAGCCCTGCCAACGTGGAATCAGGGAAATTCATTTCTGGTGATGAGAATTTCATGTCTCGATATAATGTTGTTCGGATCACACAATAAGCTGTAGGTCCTGTTGCTAGGTAACCAATTAGTTCCTAGCCACGTGAAAATATCTAATCCTTCGGGCCAGCAGCCCTAGGAGAGCTGTTAATCAGCCCAGTGGTTTGGTTAAACTAAGATATTCTTTTATATATATATATATATATATAATATATATATATATATATATATATATATATATATAATGGCTGTTTTATCCAGGGGTTTCAGTACTGGTGCTTGGTTAGAAATTATAGATAATGAATACGAATTATGTAAAAAAAAAAAAAAAAATGTGCATACCTAATATTTAATATTATATAAGTAGCAAAAGACATTTTGTATATTTTAGCATTATTTGTTGCGTAATGCTTAAATATTACAGACTAACATTTGTGGTATTACGTCTTGAATGTAATGCTGTCAAAAATCTCACAACAACAGACAGGAGAGAGAGAGAGAGAGAGAGAGAGAGAGAGAGAGAGAGAGAGAGAGAGAGAGAGAAGTTGCAGTACATACGTACAAGCAAAAATCTTTATAAGTTCGATCATGAATTAAAAAACTCTGGCTCGGCAAAACAGGGAGAGAGAGAGAGAGAGAGAGAGAGAGAGAGAGAGAGAGAGAGAGAGTCATTTGATGATGTTAGGATGTTTTCTCTAGATTTCAATGCAAAACAACTTTATTCGTTTATCAACTTTTTATTCGTTTATTAAGTTTAAGTGAATAGTCCTGCTTTATTTTGGAATATATTAAAAAGCATAATGAGACAATTCCTAGTTTGCTTTCATGCAGTTCCTTGAGGTTTTGTATACTTCTAGCGAGGAATGTTATTATTTATGCAGATTTAGCTGGCCTTATGCCAGCGCCCGCCTGTGTTCGCAACGCACACCTCACAAAAAAAAAACATGTCAAGACATGTTTTTGTACATTTTTCAGTATTTGATTTTTTTTACTTTTTTTTTTTTTTTTTTTTGTTTTTTTTTTTTTTTTTTTTTCTCCGAGACGTAACATGGCTGTACTTTTATAAGTGCATCTCAGATCTCAGAGCGTTTTTTTTTATTTATTTTCCTCACGTTAAATAATTTTTCAGTCTGTAATAATTAAATATTTGGCAATAAATAGTTTTTTTTTTTTTTTTTTTGCAGAGACAGAGATCTGTACATTTTTAAAAGAAAATTCCATTGACAATTTTGTCTTTGTTCTTTTTTATGTCCTCAGATTCTCTCTCTCTCTCTCTCTCTCTCTCTCTCTCTCTCTCTCTCTCTCTCTCTCTCTCTCTCTCTCTCGCTGTTTTCCAAGCCGAGCCAGAGATCTTTATTTTATAATCGAACTTATTATTAGATTTATCGTCCTCTTTATATGTCCTGTGATTCTTTCTCTCTCTCTCTCTCTCTCTCTCTCTCTCTCTCTCTGTAACATGAGCCCCCCGTCCTAACCCCCCTCGCATTTCGATCGCGCTGGGAACGGCAGTAATTAGATTTTGTTTGTAAGGTGGAAGAAGAGAACCCCCTCTTTATATAGACCCCATTATTAGCAACCCCCCCCCCCCCCCCCACCCGCCCTATATTGATAGGCCTACGGCCTACGAGTCGACGCGTCCGGAAAAATGACATTTGGAGGGGCATGGGTTCAATGAAACCGGGTATCATTATGTTTTACTCTTTTCGAATCTTGTGGCTTTAGACGTCGAGGACTGGGG
>NC_061108.1:5744483-5759483 GCF_015104395.2 Macrobrachium nipponense
GAGAGAGAGAGAGAGAGAGAGAGAGAGATTTTGACTAATAGTGAAAGCCTTCCTCTTTAAAACCAGCACGCACACACACACGCACACACACATACACACACCAAATTTTTTCAGGAGGAAGAAACAAAGTGAGAGAAAGCGTGATTGTGGCACAGACAGACAGACAGACAGACAAAATCACCGTAAATGAAATGGAACTCGCAAGTAAGTGATTATGTATATGGGAGCTTGTACCCTGGTATATATATATATATATATATATATATATATATATATATATATTATATATATATATAGGGAGAGAGAGAGAGAGAGAGAGAGAGAGAGAGAGAGAGAGAGAGAGAGAGAGCCATTTGCATAATGTTACCCCTTGGGCTGTTAGCATAATGTTGCCTCCATAGAGGGATAGGAAGTATATAGCATAGCTGCTGTTTGCCTGCCTTCAAAACAGTACCGGCGAAGATCAAAGAACTCCGAAGGCCCCCCCAACCCCACTTCCCCCCCAGCCCCAAAAAAGGACTCTAGAAAATAGGACCCCTCTAAAAAAATTTTTTGATAAATATTAAATGAAAAAAAGACGTGATGTGTGTTAAGAAAGAAAGGAAATGGCCGTGTCTCAGGTGTGGGAGTTAGAGATTAAAACGAGTCTTTATGACATGGTGAACGTAAGGTTACGTTTAATGCTCCGTGCGGGGGGTGAGGGGCATCGACCCCCCCCCCCCCCCCCCCCACCCCCCCCCCCCCCCTCCCCACAACCCTGCCCCCTCGCTGACCGTCCATTCACCGCGAGGTGGATTTGGGAAAGATCTCTTGGAGGAGGCCTTTGAGGGAGGATTCTCTCCTTAAGCCTCCGTGGTGGGAAAAAAAAAGTATCGGAAGAGTCTGAAAAAACGAGCGTAAACATCTCTTTGTTTTTTTATTGGTTGATGACGCCCTTCTCGGGCTCCTCCTGAGGTTCCTAGATAGAATTTTTAGAATCGAGTTGGTGGATGCCTCAAGCCACTGGGAAACGTGTCTATTTTGGGCACCATGTTTTACTGTCGTTCACGTTTTCATGGTCGTCAAATAGGCAAATTTCAAATCTCATCACTGAGTCAGATCGCTGCATTATTTTTTATTCTGTATTTGACAGAAAGATACTTCATGTAAACTCTGCTGCGACCTGTTTTTTTAAATTTTCTCTCTCTCTCTCTCTCTCTCTCTCTCTCTCTCTCTCTCTCTCTCTCTATATATATATATATATATATATATATATATATATATATATACATATATACCATATATATACATACATATATATATATATATATATATATATATATATATATATATATGTATATATATATATATATATAGGTATGTATGTATATATCTCCATAGGGGAATTTGTAGCTCGATGTCTGTATATGAATCACGGTAATGTGGTATGACTCGTGTATATACTATATATATATATATATATATATATATATATATATATATATATATATATATATATATATATTTAGTCTCAGTAATTGGGCGGCTACTTGAAATCTTAGCTTGATGATAAATAATAGTGCCAAGACCAGGAAGAACATTCTTTATTAAACGAGCTTTCGAGGTTTAAAACCTCATCTTCAGGCTGAAAAAATGACCATGATGAGAAATCACTAAAAATTACAATAAAATGAATTGTCTTATTAAAAGCTTCAGTAAAAACATAAAATAAAACGAACATCATATGCAAACTAAAAATTACGAAAAAACTAAAACAAAACGCAAAACATACAAAAACAGAAATAAAAATGAAAATAATATGAAAGGTAAACAAACTACACTCAAAAATAAAATGGCTAATGACCCACTTTGTGTACCTACTATGAAACTATATGATAGCTAGCTGAATACCGGACGAGTTGTTGTTCAATTCCGGTTTCATTTTCTTAATAAACAGCGACTCTGAAATTAAAAGGTCCAGTCTATTTGAGCAAAAAGACAGTACTCTAAAATCTAGGTGAGTGAAAGGATGGTCCTGTGCTAAACTGTGTTCCCTTATGGCAGAAAAAGGTGGTTTAGAAAGAGGAAACCTAGTTCTAACGGAAAGACCTCTGTGTTCCAAAATTCTGTGTCTAAGCCAGCGGGAACTGGATCCCACGTATCGCAGACCACACTGCGAACAGGTAAACAAATAAACGACACTCGAATTAAGGTCCACAGGAAGAGCAGGCTTCTCCCTCAAAAGTGATCCTACAGTAAAAAGGGTTAGTAAAAACGAATCTGAAATTAACTTGAGGAAAACTGTGCTTAAGTATTTCTTGTAACTTTTTTCGTACCAAGTAGCTACTATGACCAAGGAAAGGCAATTTAATATACTTTACATCTTTACTAGCATTACTGTACACCGGTCTGGAACAAAATTTCTCATCTAGAAAATTTTTCAGAACTTTGTAAAAGACAAATACGGGATAAGAATTTTCGGAAAAATAATTCGGGAGGAAGACCATGTCTTGAAATAAATTAAAATCACAACAGACATTGTAAGCTCTATTTATCATAGTACGCATTGAATTAATTTTAAACAAGTTTGGTGAAAAACTAAGATAATTTAATCCCAAGCCAGTAAAAGTACTTTTCCTATAAACGGAAGTCTCAAATTTACCTCTATTTCTGTGTACCTGAACATCTAAAAATAACAACATATCCTGTTCTGTCTCACAAGTAAAAGTAATATTAGGATGACGAGAATTAAAATATTCAAAAAATAAATCCACGTGTGAACGTTCCTTAAACACAAGGAAAGTGTCATCCACATACCTACGATAATAAGACAATTCATTTTAATGTAATTTTTAGTGATTTCTCATCCTTGTCATTTTTTCAGCCTGAAGATGAGGTTTTAAACCTCGAAAGCTCGTTTAATAAAGAATGTTCTTCCTGGTCTTGGCACTGTAATATATCCATTTATATATATATACACATAAATTTCACGTGTATGTGTTACATGTATACACGTATATATGTATGTATGCGTTCTTTTTCCATACACAATTACACACACATTCTCCAGTCTCCATGACTCCGTCTAATAGACGGGGCACTTGAAGAAAGAGGCAATCTGTCACGAGTGTTGATGGATGCTGCGATCTGGATTTCACAGCTGATTCTTCTCCTTCCGATTTTATTGGTTTGGACAAAAAAATAAAGGTAAAAAAATGGAGGTTAGGTAACTGCGAAAAGAGGGGATTTGTACGCTCGTTTTATTTTTAGTTATTTATTTATTTTGAGATTTACGTATATACTGTTTGATGGTTGGACGAACGTTGATGTACCATTTTATTATTATTATTATTATTATTATTATTATTATTATTATTATTATTATTATTCATTATTATTATTATTATTATATTATTATTATTATTATTATTAAATTAAATTTGTTTTGCGGTTACGTATTTATTATATATATATATATATATATATATATATATATATATAGATAATAATATATATATATTATTATATATATGAATATATATATAAATACATACATATATATATACAATGTATATATTATGTATACTAATATATATATATATATATATATATATATATATATACATATATATATACAACATATATATATATACATATATATATTAAATATATATATATATATATATATATATATATATATATATATATATATATATATATATATATATATATATATATATATATATATATATATATATATATATATATATATATTATATATATATATACTAATTATATATACTATATATCTATATATATATATATATATATATATACATATACATACATACATAAATACTTATACAAACATGTACGCACATATGTATGTGTTTGTAAAATATATACCTCGAAAAAACGCTCTGGCTTTGTTTTTGTTTTTTTTGTACTTTCTCAGAACAAAAAATCTTTCACAGTTTCCTTTTTTTTTTTTTTGCCTCTGCGAAAAAAACGCCCTGTTTCCTCTCTCTCTCTCTCTCTCTCTCTCTCTCTCTCTCTCTCTCTCTCTCTCTCTCTGTGGGAAAAGTTCTTCGTCAAGCTGTTTAGGAAATATTTCAAAGTTTGAATCTCCTGGAATGCTCGGTCGAGCGCAAGATTTATCTTCCTTTCTCTCACACGCTCCTCGGTTGTATTTTTTTCTTTCTTTCTTTCTTTTTTTGCTTTCCTCGTCATGAGGTCCTCATCCAGAGGAATGGTCTCTCTCTCTCTCTCTCTCTCTCTCGTCTCGCGAGTTCGATTCTCGGCCATTCCACTGAGGAGTGAGAGATGTGAATTTCTGGCGATAGAAGTTCACTCTCGACGTGGTTCGGAAGTCACGTAAAGCCGTTGGTCCCGTTGCCGAATAACCACTGGCTCCATGCAACATAAAAACACCATACAAAACAAACTCTCTCTCTCTCTCTCTCTCTCTCTCTCTCTCTCTCTCTCTCTCTCTCTCTCTCTCTCTCTTAGTTCAAGCGATTGACAGAAGCTTGATGTATGTAGAATTGGCTATGAATTTATACTTGGGAATGAATCCTCTCCTCTCTCTCTCTCTCGCCTCTCTCTCTCTCTCCTCTCTCTCTCCTCAATATAGATATATATAGACTATATATATATTGATATATGTATTATATATATGGATATATATATATATATATTATATATATATATAATATATATATATATATATATATATATATATTTATATATAAAATATATATATAATATATAATATATATATATATATATATATTGTTAAGGAAAGCCTCTTAATACATGCATATATATATATACGCATGTATGTATGTATGCGTGTTCGTGTTTTGTGTTCATGTAGACGTGTGTGTATGTTTGAGTGGAAACTCTGTATTAATAAAATATTTGATTTCCTTTTAATAAAACTGCTACGACTTTTTCGGGGGTACAGTTATTAGCATACGATCTGATATTAAAAAACTTCTTGTCCAATTCATTATGTATGGAGAGGTATATATGGGAGTTCCAGTACGTCATTCATTAATATTTAATATCCATTTTTGAAACGTGGGTTCCAATACTCTACTTATAAATCGCTTTTTATCTATTTTTTATTTAAATATTTTTTAAGCTGTAGATATTAGTTTTTGTAGGTTTATGGCTACGATTTATAACTTTAACATGGTGGCATAGTTGGTAACCAGCTTTTTTAATATATAATTATTTATATATAGAAAATAGTTGCTGTTATATATATAAAAATAGTTGCTGTGAGCTTTTAGCATTTAAGATTAATGAGGAAAGTCAATTATGACAAGGTACAGTAGTGTCAATAATATAATTACTTCCACGAATAATAATGTATTTCCATAAATATTGATTTTCACCAATCAGTAAGTATGTCAACCAGTTACTTTCACAAATATTATACCTATTTCCAAAAATATTGGTTGCCACAAATTAATGAAGTAATGACAAACCAATTTCTTTTACGAATCATGACACTCTTTTCGAAATATTAGTGTTCACCTATTGAAGAATTATAATAACCAACTACTTTCACGAATAGTAATCCTATTTTCAGAACATGAGTTGCCACTTAGGTATGACAAGTAATTAGTTTCACAGAATAATAATCCTGTTTTCAGAATATGTTGCCACTTAAGTATAACAACTAATTAGTTAAACAGAATAAAAATCCTATTTACAAAATATGAGTTGCCATTTAAGTATGACAACTAATTAGTTAAACAGAATAAAAGTCCTATTTTCAAAATATGAGTTGCCACTTAAGAATGACGACTAATTAGTTTCACAGAATAATAATTCTATTTTAAGAATATGACTTGCCACTTTATTAAGACGATTTATTAGTTGAAGAGAATAATAATCCTGTTTTCAATATATGAGTTGCTACCAAGTGATGCCTGTGACAACCAATTAATCATGCAAATAATAATACTATTTTCAAAATTGGAGTTTCCACCTAGACATGACGAATAATGATCCTATATCCAGAAATATTGGTTACCACAAATTAATGAAGTATATCAACCAGTTACTATCTACGAATTAATGGTCCTAGTTTCAAAAATATTGGTTGACACAAATTGGTAGTGCATATAATGTTTTGTTTTCAATGAGTGGGGGCCTGTTCTTTATCCATTTCCTATTACCTCGTCATACTTCTTCTTAATGAACAGCATAATAATATTCTTTGGAAGCTTGAATTTCAAGTCAGTGGCCCCTTTGGTGGGTTCGTTCCATGTGAGTAGGTTTCATCTTTTGAATAATAATAATAATAATAATAATAATAATAATAATAATAATAATAATAATAATAATAATAATAATAATAATAATAATAATAATAATAATGACAATCAAAAGCCACAGTAGTTTTAAAATATATTATTATACAATGCTAAAAATTACTGTGGCTTTTAATTGTCGATATTATAGCCTCGTTACGGAGGTTCCTTTGTTCAATAATAATGATAATAGTATGAAGAAGAAGGATATGGGACATGCCAGTGGTAATTGTACCCATAATCATAGGAACACTAGGAGGCACGATCCCAAGATCCCTGAAACGGAATCTAGAAAAACTAGAAGCTGAATTAGCTCCAGGACTCATGCAAAAGTGTGTGCTCCTAGAAACGGCGCACATAGTAAGAAAAGTGATGGACTCCTAAGGAGGCAGGATGCAACCCGGAACCTCACACTAAATACCAACCAGTCGAATTGGAGGACTGTGATAGACCAAAAAAGAAAATGATAATAATAATAATAGCCAAATTCGTTTTTACCAATGATTTGTTTTCCAAATACTCGAAATAAATTATTATTGGTTCAAAATGAATTATTATTGTTTGTCAACAGTTAACATATATGAAAGGAGATGTTATCACCCTGAGATGTCATTCAATCCCTCACTTATTTTTTTCTTTTCAATTGCAGGTTCGATCATATGTGGGGGCGGTGCCTGCTGTGTGCCCGAAATCACCGAGGTCCTTCGGGCGGCTGGGCGGGCCTCGCTCAGTGACATGGTCCGAAATACAGCCGATACCCTCCACTCTGCCATTATCTCCCATAAGGACGTCTTTTACCGTGAGTATCCTGCCGTAGGATTTTTTTTATTAATTTTTTTTTTTTTTACAATATGGTTTAACTGCCCTTAGTAGGTGGTTATATATGCTTCTTTCTACTTTGTGTTCTTGTTTCTTATGTCTTGCGTCTTGATTCCTTAGCAAGAAAATAAAGGAAAAAGGCTTCATAAGGATGCATTTTACCGTGAGTATCATTCTCTGTGACTTTCGTAATAGAATTGGTGTTTGTCACAATAGGAAGTTATATAAGATTCGTTGAACTTCCTTTTTTTCTTACTTGTTCCGTTTTTGTTTTGTCTTGATTTATTCCGTCAAGAAAATGAAGAACCAAGTCTTCATCCTTTTTTAAACTTGTTTGTTTGTTTTGTGTCTTGATTTTCTTGTTCATCTCGTATCTTTGCTCGTCAAGAAAATGAAGAACCAAGACTTCATCAGGACGTAAGTATCCTTCTGTAGGATTATGTGGAAGGGTCTGGTTTTGTCACAATATGGTATAATTACCCTAAGTGGTTACATATGCTTCCTTCAGCATCCTTTATTTTCCTGTTTGTTTGTTTCTAGATACATTTGTTTTTTCATGTCTTTTTGTTCGTTAAAAAAAACCATTAAGATGTGTCTATTACCGTGAGGATCCATCTGTAGGATTTTCTGAAAGGATTAGTTTTTGTTAACAGTGGAATATAACTGCTCCAAGTGGTTAAGTAATTGCTTCGTTCAACTTGCTTTTTTCATGATTATTTTTATCTACTTCTTTTCCTCGTGTCTTTGTTCGTTCAAAAAATTTAAGAAAAAAAGACACGTATTCAATACGACTTTCGATTCATAGTATAGCTTGCTCTGTTCCTTCCCATTGTGAACGGGTACCATGACAATGATATATAATGACATCAGCCAAGACGGCGGTCATTGTAATGAACCGTATAATGCACTGCGATCTGATTTGTCGTGTGATTGTCATCATGATGATCGAGTCCCTTGCCATTAAAAAAAAATAAAAAAAATAAAAAATAAAAAAAAAACACCACTTTCGATTTGTCGTGTCATCATGATCATGATGATCGAGTCCCTTGCCATCTAAAAGGTTCTTTCCCCCCCCCACTCCCCCGCCCCACACCCCCTTTCCAGAGAAATTGGAGCCGTGAAAAAAGCTGTAGAAGTCAAGAACAAAACGTATAGTGCCCGCATACCGTGAGGCCTTAGGACTGACTGACTGTCCTGATATATATAATGGCTTCTATTGGCTTTCCCCTCCTCCCCCTCTCCCTTCCCTCCCATCCCACCCTCCCCTCCCATCCCCCCCCACCCCATCCCTTCCCATCACACCCTCACCCATTCCCCCCCCCCCCTCCAATCCCATTCTTGAATAGAAGAATACTAGTAGTGGTAGCACGGTAACAGTAGTGTAATAGTCTCTCTCTCTCTCTCTCTCTCTCTCTCTCTTGCCAGCTTGAGAATGATGGTGGTGGTGTGGTAGTGGGCCAAGTCATTTAGGAAGTGGGTCTCGGAAAAAAGGAGATTCGTTTCTTTCATAATATATAATATATATATATATATATATATATATATATATGTATATATATAACTATCCATATATATATATATACACATATAATAAATATACATATTTGTATATATATACATATATTTACACACACATATATATATATATAAATATACATATATATATATATATATATATATATATATATATATATATATATATAAATATACATATATATATACATATGTTTACATTTATTTATATATCATATATAGATATATCATATAATAGAGTAATTATATATATATATATATTATATATATATAATATCATATTATATAATTAACTATATATTTATGATTATATATATATACATATATATATATATAATATATATATATATAAATATACATATATATATATAAATATACATATATATAGATATACATATATTACTATATATAAATATATATGTATATATATATATATATATATATATATATATATACATATATATATATATATATAGATATATAGCTATATATATATATATATACATACATATATATATATATATATATATATATATATATATTTATTTATATATATAAATATACATATATATATATATATATATATATATATATATATATATATATTTATATATTTATATTTTATACATATATATATATAAATATATCATATATATATATAGAGATAATATATATATATGTATTAATATAATTATCTCTATATATTTAATCACAGAATTATATATATATCTATATATAAATATATATATATATATATGTATATCTATATATATATGTATATATATATATATATGTATATATATATATATGTATATATATGTATATGTATATATATATAGTATATATATATATATATATATATATATATATATATATATCGAGGGAACTTAAGAAAAAATATCCACAATCACAGCATTATCACGAAATCCAATCTGACATTTATAACTGTTAAAGTGTAAACCATTTGCAATGATACATCCACTATGTCAAGATCCCTGTGTTTGAAATCTTGTCTGACGTCACCCCTTGGGATTCATGGAACCAGAAGGATACTTTAGTCCTTAATTGACAGCTTCCTCCTCGTCCCTCGTTGTGCCTTTAAGGTTTTTATTTTTTATTTTTTTTATTTTATTCACTCGAAAGCAATCTGGAGGTGGACGTGGGTATTTGGGAGAGAGAGAGAGAGAGAGAGAGAGAGAGAGAGAGAGCGCTGTGTAGTCAATAATCTGTTTTTGTTTCTTTTACTTTTTACTTTTTATAAAGGTGTTGATTAGATTGGGTCTCTCTCTCTCTCTCTCCTCTCTCTCTCTCTCTCTCTCTCTCTCTCTCTCAATCGAACTACTTATTGTTGTGTGTAGTGTCCGAGTATGAGTATATGGTCCCCTAACCCATCTCCAACTCTCTCTCTCTCTCTCTCTCTCTCTCTCTCTCTCTCTCTCTCTCTCTCTCTCTGTGTGTGTGTGAGAGAGAGAGAGGTATTTTTAAAGCGTTTAGAGCGACAAAGCTAATTAATGATCAGGGAGATGGCATTAGGGTTGACTTCGCTGACTGAGAATGGGTCAGATGTCACAAGTGATACCTAATGGATTCGCTTAATCAAGTGTTTTTCTAGTTCGACTCACAGGCACCACGACGGTAAAAATTTAGGGAGCAGAGATCTGATCTGAGGAGAGGCGAGCTAATTGATGAATGATTTAAAAAAAAAAAAAAAAAAAAAAAAAAAAAAAAAAAAAAAAAAAATTCTCTCTCTCTCTCTCTCTCTCTCTCTCTCTCTCTCTCTCTCTCTCTCTCTCTCTCTCTCTCCAGAAAAGTAAGGCGTTTTATATGTTAGGGACCACCTCAGTCCAACAGAGTGGAAAATTACAACCATGCAAGAAGTGATTGGCATCAACTTAAACAGCCTAGGGAGGAAGATAACTCTAATACTAGTGTACAGACCTCCCCTCCAATCACAAATGTCCGATGAGGAGCTGTATGCACTACTAGGACGGGAGATGAACAACAAACTCTGCATAATAATGGCAGATTTCAATGCAGCAGTACACTGGGACACGATGACCTCCGCATCAAACGTAGAAGGAAAGAAACTTTTAGATTTTGTAAAAAATGAATTCCTCCACCAATGGGTTGACAAACCTGCCAGAGGAAACAACATACTAGACATCGTCCTATCAAAAGAAGATAATCTAGTGCCTGGCCTTTCAGTAGGTGCAAATCTAGGCAAAAGCGACCATAAAATGATCTCATTTAAAATTAATGTTCAACATAAAAAAAGAGATGATGTTAATGAGATTAGACTAACGTCGACAAGGCCTAAAAAGGAAGCCTTTCATGAGGAATACACAGAAAAACGGTCTAGATGTATACCCTTAAGGCAAATACTAATAATGACAACCTTCACCCAAAGGGGTTCAACAAGGAAATTAAAAATAAGATAAGAGAAAGAGACAGATTGCACAAATCAATGACCCCACACCCAACACCAGTAACAGCAAGCAGGCATAAAGAGCTCTGTAAATTGTTAGTCAAATTAGTAAGAAATGCAAAGATAAATGAGGATAAGAGAGTTGCTTCAGTCTGTAAAGAAAATCCAAAAGAATTCTTTGCGCATGTTAATAGTAGGAAACCAATAAAAAATAGCATAGGTCCCCTACGGAACAATAGAAGTGACCTGATGAACTCAGACTTGGAGAAAGCAGAGTTATTGAATAAGTTTTTTACTAGTGTATTCACAAATGAAGACACTACCTCAGTACCGGAACCTGCTATTAAATATGAAGGGACAGAACCGTTGGACAAAATAATATTTACAGAAGAGGACACTAAAAACAAAATAGACAATCCCGGCAAGTTCAAACTGGCCCGGATGGGATTCATCCAAGAGAAATTCAAGAGCTAAAAGAAGAGAGAGTTCCTCAGCTATAGAAACTCTACAGGAAAAGTGCTGCGCAAAGAAAGGCACCAAAAGGTTTGAAACTAGGTACTGTGTCCCCAGTTTACAAAAAAGGTCCAAGAGAAGAGCCGGGAAATCATAGACCAATCTGTCTAACGTCGGTCTTTTGCAAGAGTTTTGAGTCCATAATGCCTATATAACCTCTTGGAGTTTTTCCATAACATGCTAGGTATTTACGACAGTAGCAGAGCAATATATATATTCTACTTAGATTTCCAAAAGGCCTTAAAAGAAAGCTAGACAAAATCGTTAGGACACTGTGAATGCACAGTAAAACCTGCTCCTACAGATAAGTGAGCACACGATGTCTCCTTTTAGGATGGACTAACAAGTCTTTGAGACATCCTAATCCTTGTAACTCTCTCTCTCTCTCTCTCTCTCTCTCTCTCTCTCTCTCTGTCCAGAAAATATATTAGAAATTATGATTAATGAAAGGGCAATAACCTAAAATCTCTCTCTCTCTCTCTCTTCTCTCTCTACAGAAAAATATGTAAAAAATTATAGTTAATGAAAAGGCAATGACCTAAAATCTCTCTCTCTCTCTCTCTCTCTCTCTCTCTCTCTCTCTCTCTCTCTCTGGAGGAGTTGATGAACAGGTGACCAATGCGGTCGACGTAATCTGGTTGAGTTCCTAAAGGCGGTCTTGACCTGCCAACGTCTATAATTACGGCGTGCGGTTTTCCTCCTCCTTGTAAAGTCTGTGGAACGAAACCGCGGTTAAATAAGTCGATGGAGATGGAGGGACGTTGAAGCTTTATAATTAAACTCTGGCTAAAAAGCTTAACGCTTCGTTTATTTTTTTTCTATTTCGATTTTCTCATTTCTTTTCGATCATATTACGTTTTCCGATTTCTTCTTATTTTATCCAATTTGTAATTAAACAAAAAAAATTGTATTTCGTTAGATCTGGATATAATATATATATATTATATATATATATATATATATATATATATAGATATATATATATATATATTAGTTTTTTAGTTCACAGAATTCTTAGCGTTGTATATTTAATATTTCATGTAATTTTTTTATTTTTTTTATTTTTTTTTATTTCGTTTCATTTGGGGATATATATATATATATATATATATATATATATATATATATAGTATATAGTATATATATATAATATTATCGTATACATATAAATACATATATTAATATATATGTATATATGTATATATGAAAGTATTCTTAATTTCTTTTTCGTTGTTTCTGCAGATTTTTAGCTTTTCATATTCTATTATTTTTAAATTTAAATTTTACAAAATAAAACCAAAATTTTTAATATGGAAATGTGTGAAACCGGTTTGTATTTTATATAATTCCCTCCTAATTTCTAGCGTTTCATATTGTATTAGTTTTTGTATTTTAATTTTGAAAATTAATAAATAGTTTTTAAATAAGAATATGTATGAAAACATTCTATATTTTATGTAATACTCTCAAATTTTTAACGTTACATATTCAAATTTTAAAAAATAAATTTTTTTTCATCATGAATATATATGAAAACAGTCTATATATTATTTATAGTTCCCCCAAATTTTTAGCATTTTCTAATTTAAAAGAAAATAAAAATGGTTTTTTTTTTTAATATGAACATGTATGAAAACCGCATGTTTTTAAAATTCCCACATATATATTATTTTAATTTATGTTTCCCCTCTTTAAAGAAGTAACATCCTCTTAAAGAAGTGGTTTGTGCATAAAACCTGCGCAGTGTGTAATGACTTTGCAAAATCTCGGAAAAAATCATCACTCGATGATGATGCTGGAAGCTTTTCAGTATTAACGAGATGTGGGAGGTTCATCTCCCAGCTGGGAAGCATCTAGAGAGAGAGAGAGAGAGAGAGGATATCGTGTTATGACTATATGACTATGATATCATTGTTTATCTGTAAAATTCAAATATATACACAGATTTTTGACAATGTATTATTATTATTATTATTATTATTATTATTATTATTATTATTATTATTATTATTATTATTATATTCAGAGGATGAACCGTATTCATATGGACAAGCCTACTTGAGTGGCCATCGACTTGAAATTCAAACTTCCAAAAAATATAATTATCTTTCAAAAGATGTTACAGAATATAACTGGAACTACAAAAGGAAGAGTTATTAGAAAAAGTAATGCATTCCATCTTCGCTGGAACTTTTGAGTCCAAAATTTTGAAGAATAAACTTTTTATTTATAAAAATTAAAATGTTATTTTGCTCCTTGCGTGCTGGATACTTGCAAATGTTTATAAGTATTTCCAGATCTTATAAGTCAAGTATATCTTAGTTTAACCAGACAGCTGAGCTGATTAACCGCTCTCTTAAGGTTTGCCCGAAGGACTAGATATTTTTACGTGGCCAGGAACCAATTGGTTACCTAGTAACGGGACCTACAGCTTATTGTGGGATCCGAACCACATTTTATCGAGAAATGAATTTCTAATCACTAGAAATAAATCATTCTGATTCCGCGTTGGCACAGCGGGAAAGCGAAGTTAACCACTCGTCCAACGAGGAACTTCCAAGCCTTCCTTATAAATGAATGTAGAAGTTGAAAACTTTAAAAACTGTAGCAGGCTTTAACTACTTCAAAGGTTTGAAATTGAAATCTCAATGCGTGCATCCTTAGCACTGACGTTGTTATTTAGTAACCTGCGTCTCTCTCAGTTTGATTTTGAATCGGAAAGAAGTTATGGTCATAGTTCCAATTCCCTCCCAGGTTGATTTTGCAGCGGGAGAAAGCAATCGAGTTTATAATCAAGGCCAACAAAAACAGATCTATCTCTCGGTGGTCTTGGTATAATGCTGTGTGAGCCGCGACCCATGAAACTCTCAGCCGCCCTTGGTGGGCCTGTGTTTTTGCGGTACCAGGGGCACGATTATGGCTAAATTTAACTTTAAATAAATTAAAATTACTGAGGCTAGAGGGCTGCAATTTAGTATGTTTGATGGCTGGAGGGTGGATGATCAACATACCAATTTGCAGCCCTCTAGCCTCAGTAGTCTTTTAAGATCTGAGGGCGGACAGACAGACAAAGCCGGGACAATAGTTTTCTTTTATTAAACAAAGGCCCTGTATCAGTCGTATTTCCAACATCCCTCAATAGCAATACTAGAAGCAGCAACCATACCACATCCATTATGGCGAGCATCATCATCTTACGTAACGCCCATAATTATAATTATCTCTCCTGGTCCCAGCCTCTGTGTCTCGCGTTCCAGTAACTATAGAACCCGCTGGTTTTGGGTTTCCTTAATAAATGCCACGAGTATAAAGTTACCCTGTGGGGGGAGATATATATATATAGTATCGCCGCCACGTCCAGGTCCCCAGCCACTATTCGAAGTGTTGTGGGAGTCGAGTTGCAAG
>NC_061108.1:5766983-5784483 GCF_015104395.2 Macrobrachium nipponense
CGACCAGCGTCGTTCTCACGTCCAAATATACTACTTATCTAAAACCAAAATATTCTTCTTATCTTAAACCAAAATATACTACTTATCTAGAACCAAATCACCTGTGATTCCTGAATAAGCCTCAAGGAAGTGAAAATAATGAAGTTGTTGCGTAGCGTGACCCATAATTTCCCTCCTGAGGACCAGACATCCTTCGAGGAGGGACCTCAGTGTAGAAGGACTGAGGAAGGATCTAGAGTCCTAGATGATTTCTCCTTTATAGGTAGCCTTCCCTTCTTCTCTATTCCTTGTTTTTTTTTCTTCTTCTTCTTCCCTTCTATCCCTTCTTCTCGCTTTATTGTTTTTCCTCTTTCTTCTTCCTCTTCTTCCCCTTCTTCTCACTTCTGTGTTTTTTTCTTCTTTTTCTTCTTCCCTTGATCCCTTCTCACTTCATTGTTTTTCCTCTTTCTTCTTCTTCTTCTTCCCTCCTATCCCTTCTCACTTCATTGTTTTTCCTCTTTCTTCTTCTTCTTCTTCTATATTCTCACTTCATTGTTTTTCCTCTTTCTTCTTCTTCTTCTTCCCTTCTATCCCTTCTCACTTCATTGTTTTTCCTCTTTCTTCTCCTTCTTCTTCCCTTCTATCCCTTCTCACTTCATTGTTTTTCCTCTTTCTTCTTCTTCTTCCCCTTCTTCTCACTTCTTTGTTTTTCTTCTTTCTTCTTCCCTTCTACCCCTTCTCACTTGTGTGTTTATCCTCTTTCTTATTCATCTCCCCTTTTACCCCTCCTCACTTCATTGTTTTTCCTCTTTCTTCTTCTTCTTCTTCCCTTGTACCCCTTCTTCTCACTTCTTTGCTTTTCTTCTTAATTCTTCTTCTTCCCTTCTACCCCTTCTCACTTCTTTGTTTTTCCTCTTTCTTCTTCTTCTTCTTCCCTTCTACCCCTTCGTCTCACTTCTTTGTTTTTCCTCTTACTTCTTCTTCTTCCCTTCTAACCCTTCTCACTTCTTTGCTTTTCCTCTTACTTCTTCTTCTTCTTCCCTTCTACCCCTTCTCACTTCTTTGCTTTTCCTCTTACTTCTTCTTCTTCCTTTCTACCCCTTCCTCTCACTTCTTTGTTTTTTTCTTACTTCTTCTTCCCTTCGACCCCTTCTCACTTGTGTGTATATACTCTTTCTTCTTCTTTCTCTTCCACAAGCGCCATCGATCTCCATCGTCGTAGGCCTGTGTGAGTCCCAAGGAAATGAATTGCTTTGATTATGGTGTGGGAGTCTTCTAATGAGATATGTTCCAATAATTACCTCTCAGTCCCTTCACCCGATGTTGACGTATGGTGTTGATGTATATTGTGTATAGAGAGGAGATAGAAGGATAGATAGAAGAATCGAAGAAATGATAAAAGGAAGGAAGGAAGAGGCCTTTGATATCTATTTTATTTTATGTTATTTTATTTTATTATTTGTTTTGTCAGTTTAACCCTTCCTACCCCAACCCCACCCCACCCGCTCAAAATTAATTTTAAGAGTTGCCTCGTGCCTTTATGTTTTGCATTTATGAAAATTTATTATATATATATATATATATATATATATATATATATATATAAAGTGTATATATATATATATATATATACATATATATATATATATATATATGATATATATATATACACACACATATACATATACATATACCCCACCGACCACATAAGAAGGATAGACAGAGACTACAGACAAGACAGAGAGAGAGAGAGAGAGAGAGAGAGAGAGAGAGAGAGAGAGAGATCAAAAAGAGGAGGGGGAAAAAACGTTTGAAGATTCCGAGTTGATGTTTGGAAGGGGTCCTCGCCCCTTGGATAGACGGATCCTCTTCTCCCTCGACGGGGGGGGCAACATGCCCAAAGGAATGGTAGGGGTGGGAAGTCTCCCATCCCCACCCGACACCCCGCTTTTCCTCTCCTCTCCCGTGGGAATTGGGAAAGAGATGAAGAAGACCAAAGGAAAGATCTTGCAGATTTTCTTTTTCAGGCGATCTGAATATATTGGCTCTCTCTCTCTCTCTCTCTCTCTCTCTCTCTCTCTCTCTCTCTCTCTCTCTTCACTTATAAAGTATGGTAGTCTTTGGCCTTGTCTCTCTCTCTCTCTCTCTCTCTCTCTCTCTCTCTCTCTTTCACTTATAAAGTTATGGTAGTCCTGCCCTTCTCTCTCTCTCTCTCTCTCTCAATCACTGTAAAGGTGTGTTTTTTTTAGCGAATAAAGTTTTGTTTTTGGTCTAATGAATAATATCGATATCCTATGTCAAGGTTTTTTTTTATTGCATTGACCATAATATGCTAGATTTTGCAAATTATAATAAAAAGTAAATTTTAATTTCCGAGACAAAGATACAAAGGTGAACCTCTTTGAGTATATATATATATATATATATATATATATATATATATATATATATATATATATATATATAATATCTGTCTATCTACCTGTATATCCCGAGAGAGAGAGAGAGAGAGAGAGAGAGAGGAGAGAGATGTTTCGTTCATTATCGTATGCTTTTATGTTCGTTAAGGAATAACAATAATTTTAACGTCTAGTTTCTCTCAGTCCCTTTTATTAGATAATGTTTACGTTATCCACCAAAGTTCAGAGAGAGAGAGAGAGAGAGAGAGAGAGAGAGAGAGAGAGAGAGAGAGAGGTTCGTTTAAATTCCGCCATTCGAGTACAACTCCCAATTTGCTTTGCAGATGGTGATTTTGAAGTCTCCATAATTCATTATTCATTTTCTAATTAGGGCCCCAAAGGTTAAAGGTTTTCCTTTCAAAGGTTGATTTTGAAAGTCTGTGAACTGAAGCAATAATATTCTATGACTTTCCCGAAGCAGTTCTCGATGTTTTTTTTCATGTATTTATTTATTTGTTAATTCATTTTTTTTTCATTTCCAATGATTGGTCTCTTCTTTCTGTATTTTGTGATATACTTACATTTTATCTAATTACTCATTAATTTAATTTAATTTTTAATTATCTGATAAGTGATCTCTTCTTTCTGTATTTTGTGATACACTTACATTTTTGTCTAATTACTTATTAATTTATTTTTCTTTTCTAGTGACTGAGCTCTTCTTTCATTATTTTGTAATGTACTTACAATTTTTAGTTAATTAATTGTTAACTTGATTTATTTTGTATTTTTTAATAAGAGACCTCTTCTTTTTCTATTGTGTCATATACTTACATGTTCATATCCTCTTCCTTCTGTATTTTGGAATATACTCACAGTTTACCTAATTACTTATTAATTTAATTTCTTTTGAATTTTTTTAGCAAGTGATCTCTTATTTTCTCTTTATTTCCCATTACTTCCTGTTACTTCTTTCTAATGAACACCTTAATATTCTTTGGAAGCTTGAATTTCAAGTCATTGGCCCCTGTGGTGGGCTTGTTCCACGGATATGGTTCCGTAACATTATATTGCTAACTTTGTTTTCGCTTACTCGAGGAATAAGCCTACAAACTACATTGTTGCTTTGGTTGTTCGTGTTGTTCTTGTTGGGGGGAGTGGAGGGGGGGGATGGGTAGGAAAACCAGATACGGGAATTTTAGGATAGGGTATTTATGATTTGTTTACCAGAAAAAAAATGTAAAAAATAAATAAATTGAATAATGTGCATATTAAATAGCTAAGAAAATTTATTTCTAATAATATAAAGCGTTTCATTTTCTCTGGTGAAACAACGCTCTATTTGACCGTAGATTTTAGCATGCGCCCCTGAGTAAGCTGGAGGTCGGGTTGCGCCTTGTTAAATTACAATTTCATTATCTATGGTGCATGCCTTAACCGGAGATAATGAGTTTAAAGCCACAATAATATATATGTGACTGTATTTTTCAAAATGCAAAAAAGTTAAAATCATTTATACTCACACACACACACACACACACACACACATATATATATATATATATATTTATTATATATATATATATATATATATATATATATATATATATATATATATATATAACAGAGAGCTTTCGACCAACTGAATAAACTTGCCTGTATTTCTTAAGACAAATAATTTTTTTTTTCTTACGATCCAAGAAACCATCGAACATGTTAAAACCATCGGACATGTTAACATCGTAGTGAATATATTATACATCTTTGTAATTTTTCCCTCATTACAATGCCATTGTTTCCTTACAGTGGAAATTCAGTGTACTCACGGGGTGCACTGTAGGCAATACTTAAAAAGTTCTTTGACAGCGTCCCTTCGGCCCCTAGCTGCAACCTCTCTCACTCCTTTTACTGTACATTCATTCATATTCTCTTTCTTCCATCTTCCTTGCCTCAATCCTCTCCTAATAATTACAGCAACATTATTTGCAGCGCTGGATGACCTCGTAGGTCCCAGCGCTTGGCCTTTAGCCAAATTTTTACATACCGTTTCCAGTTATTAAATGCGTTTTTGCAGTCCAACCAGCATTGGCAATCTTAGCTAGTTGTATTTTTTCGCGTTTGCAACATTTGCATTTGAAACTAGATGTTTTTTTTGCAACACTTTGCATTTCGTAAGATGGTTATGTCCTGACGTGATGGTGCCTATATGTGCAATAGCAAGGGTTGAAAAGAGAGTGGCAGATGTGGTTTTGCACAGTTTCTTGCATTGCCTTTTTTCTTCTTGTTTCTTTTTTTTCTTTTTTTTTTTTTTTGCAAAATGGACTGTTTTAAAGTTTAGTTTTGATGATTACGAACTTTATTATTATTATTATTATTATTATTATTATTATTATTATTATTATTATTATTATTATTATTATTATTATTATTATTAGAGTAACATTAATTGTGGGTTTGTTTCTCCATTATTATTATTATTATTATTTTATTATTATTATTATTATTATTATTATTATTATTTATTATTATTATTATTATTATTATTATAAGATTTACACTTGTTTTATAACCATGGGCAGCTAAATACTGTTTCTTGTTTAGTCTTGAAATATGTTATAATATGTCTTATTAATTTTATTTGTAACCCCATTTAACTTATTCATCCTATTTCCAAAATCCTGCAATTACTCTTATTCATTGTTCAATGTAAATTTATTGGTTTTTATGGGCTAATAATTCCATTCTTTGTAATCTGATGGAAATGACTATTGGTATTTAAAGATCCGGGGAAGTATCTATAGGAATATATATATATATATATATATATATATGATATATATATATATTTATATATATATATATATATATATATATATATATATATTTTTAGAAGAATTTCTTCTTATTTTCCCTTGCTTCTTAGTAATAGTACAAAAAGGAAATTTTCTATAGATATGAACAGTATCAACGGCACGAAAATAAATTCCTTTTACTGCACCACCATTCATATTCTCTTTCTTCCATCCGACTTTCCTTAATCCTCTCCTAACAATAGTTGCATAGTGCAGCTGCGAGGCTATACCCTCCCGTCACGACGGTATAAACACATGTATTCTCAATTTCCATTTCAGCACTAAATGAACGTCGCAGGTCCCAGCGTTGGGTCTATGGCATAAGATTTTACAATGCATTCCATTTCAATATGCAACTGCATGACATCAGGATAGTGGTTGCATGACTGTCTTTCTTGCACTGGTGAAGGGTACCTGTCATGCACGACACGATATCCTGATGATTTCCTACCGGTGTTGTTCAATAAGGATATCCTATTATACGCATTTAATGAAGAGTCCATCCTCGTAGGATACCTGTGCTGAACAGAGAGAGAGAGAGAGAGAGAGAGAGAGAGAGAGAGAGAGAGAGAGAGTCAGTCTTGCAAATGAAGTCTGAATTTTATTGGGTTGTTGTTCGACCAAGACAACTCAACAGAGAGAGAGAGAGAGAGAGAGAGAGAGAGAGAGAGAGAGAGAGAGAGAGAGAGAGATCCAGCCTTCATTTGCAACACTCAACTCTTGATGATTTGCTCCAATACATTCCGATATGTGAATTACTGCACCTTTCAATTTTTTGTGTTTATAATTAAGGGCTTTGTGAAGTGACCTTTGTAGATAATTATGGGCTTTGTAAAGTGATCTTTGTTGATAGTTAAGGGTTTTGTAAAGTGAACTTTGCTTATACTTAAGGACCTAACTGTTGAATTATATAACCTATTAATCCTTTGATTTATATAACCCTAAACTAAACTTCTGTACTCACTCTCATTAATTAGCCAACCATACACTCTCCATTTTTCTTTATTCCTCTTTTTTCTCTCTCGTACGTGTGCTGTGTGTGTCTCATTATCGTAATTATTCGTCGGGCAATCTCTAATGCGCAAGACTTCCTCTATGTCTTCTTTTGTCTTTCCTAGTTCCTCTCGCCTTCCCCCACCTCTTTTGTTATTGGGTATGAGGGGGGGCGGGGGCTTCTGAAGTCTCTCTCTCTCTCTCTCTCTCTCTCTCTCTCTCTCTCTCTCTCTCTCTGTGCCTGATTAAGACCCAGCCGATTATCGATTTTCTATAAGACTGATGTCGCGACTTAAAAAGTTATTTTTTGAGGCAGGTTGATGGATTGCAAATAGGAGAGAGAGAGAGAGAGAGAGAGAGAGAGAGAGAGAGAGAAATTTGTGGAGGAGGCTTCAAAAAGTTTTTCGTACTTGACTATCTCGGTTTGCTCTGCCAATCTCGAGCTCTGTCTGTGTTATAAAGACATGAAGTCATGTGCATCTTTCTGAGAGAGAGAGAGAGAGAGAGAGAGAGAGAGAGAGAGAGAGAGAGAGAATTAATGAGATGAAGGTCTTATAGATATATTAAAAGTTTGATTTCAATTACATTCATACACATTACACCCGATATTTTTTTTTCTTCAGTCAAGAATTTGAGATTGTCCAGGGGAAGCATATTTTGTTATGATGTTGTCGATTTTGAAATAAAACTGGTTTTTGTTTAATTCTTAAGTTAAACCTTTCATAGGGAAGGGGTATTTGTGATTTTATGACCCCGCGATAAGTTGGTATAAAACTGTTTTTATTGATAAGATTGTGACTCTTCATAGGAATGTGTCCTTTGTGATTATATCATCTGTGGTTTCCCATAAAATTTTATATAAAACTGTTTTATTCAGAAAATTTAACTTTTCATTGGAAAGTGGCATTTATGACTATATCATCTATGATTTCCCACACAAAAGTTGGTATAAAACTGTTTTTAGTCAGAAGTTAAACTGTTCATAGGAAAGTGTTATTTGTGATTTTATTGATCAATGACTTCAAGGAAAAAGTTGAAATCACTGAATGGCAAAAAGAATTTTCCAACGGCTGAGTAAGTATCTTTCTGAGAGTAACAGCATGGGTGAGTAACATCACTCGCCATAGCTGCAATAAAACACCAAATAAAAATATGTCAAACGAACTAGAGAGAGAGAGAGAGAGAGAGAGAGAGAGAGAGAGAGAGAGAGAGAGATGAAGGGAGGTTATGATGAAGGTTTAGAAATTTGTCAATGACAGTGACTGGCTTGAGAAAACGAATGCCTCTGTGAGGTAACAATTCCCTCCGTGAGGCAACGTTTACCTCGACCATGCAAAGATTACCTCGTCGAGGCAGCGTTTACATCTGGGAGGCAACCTTTACCTCGCCAATGCAAAAGATCACCTCGTCGAGGCAGCGTTTACATCTGGGAGGCTACGTTTTACCTCGTCGAGGCAACGTTTAACTCGTCAACGCAAAGATTACCTCCTTGAGGCAGGGTTTACGTTTGCGTGGCAACAATTAGCTCGGCTAGTGCAGTTACGATTTCTGAGGTAACGATTACCTCTACGAGGCAACATTACCTCGGTGAAGCACCGACCACCTCGGCGACGTAACGATTAACTCAACAAGGCAAAGATTACCTCGTCGAGGCAGCGTTTACCATAGCCGCGTGGGCATTACCTCAACATTGGCGATTACCTCTATTTACTCTCTCTTGCAAGGCAATATTACTCTGCAAGGCAATTATCCGTCGTGAGGCAAAGATCCTCCTCGTCGTTGAGGCAAAGATCACCTCGTCGTCGAGACAACGAGTACCTCGGTGAAGGCAACGTTTACCTCAGTGAGGCAACGATTACCTCGGTAAAGCAAAGATCACCTCGTCGTCGAGGCATAGATTACCTCGTTGAGGCAACGATTACACCCAACTAACCATTGCCTGGTTCTAGGACAGTGATTACAAAGAGGTAAATAAAGTCTGTGCCTTCTGCAGACCCCCTGTGGGCAGCAGCAAATTCTCTCTCTCTCTCTCTCTCTCTCTCTCTCTCTCTCTCTCTCTCTCTGTTCCCACGCAAACACAAACTGCAATTCAACTCGAATTAACCTTTATTTGGGCCGCATTAAAAAGCCCTCCACTAGAGTCTGTTATCGGCATTATCCCTTGATCGTTTCCAACGATACAATATCGTCATTACAGTTCCACCCCTTCCCCCCTCCCCCTACCCCTTCCCCTCCCCCATAACCACCCTTTTGTGGCGGTGGTGTGGTCGGTTAGTTCCCAGTAGCGTTTAATTCCTGCGGTCTTGATGTTTTCTTTATTGGTTGGGTTGGTTAAACGAGTTTGGCTTTTTTTTTTTTTTATCTCGTTTTTGTATGTTGTATTAATTGTTCGTACTGGTGCTGCTGCTGCTCTCTCTCTCCTCTCTCTCTCTCTCTCTCTCTCTCTCTCTCTCTCAGGAAAAGTGAATAAAAAGAGATCTATTTATGAGAAGAAAATAACCTAAAATTCTCTCTCTCTCTCTCTCTCTCTCTCTCTCTCTCTCTCTAGTGGAGTATTGCAGAGTCCGGCCCTTGAAATCAAGTTAGTTGTATTGACACTGTCTGTTGACTAATTAGCCTTGATATGTAGGTCCGTCATCCCAAGGCATATTAGGCAAAGGGGCTAAGGAAGATGACACCCATTTCGAAGACGAATGGCCATGCTTGTTTGGAAGGAGTTTGTTTGGCTTAGTTTGTCTGGCTCACTTTGTTTGTGTACGTGCAGCGTGGGGCATTTATTCATCAAACATATTTCCCCTTTGTTCAAACAATCCCTCTAGTCAAGTTTGACCTAACCTGACCTGACCTGACCTGACCTGATCTACTTTTCCTATTAAAAGGAAAATGAGATATGTCACAAATAAAGCCTTATTGTTTTCCTTTAGTCAAGCTGACCCGACCTGACCTATTAAAAAGAAAATGAGATCTGTTGCAAAATAAAGCCTTATTGCTTTCCTTTAGTCAAGCTGACCTTATCTGACCTGACTTGAACTGCTTCTCTTATTAAGAAACCGTGATAAATAACAAGCTGAACTAGTCTGACCTGGCCTGACCTACTTTTCCTATTTAAAAAAATACGCATTAGATGTACATATTTCTGATGCGAAATAGAACCATATTGCTTTGCTTTAGTCAAGCTGACCTAACTGACCTTTCCTGACCTGTTTTTCCTATTAAAAAAAGTGATAGATGTCAGCCTGACCTAAGCTGACCTGACCCGACCTGCTGTTCCTTAGAAAAGACACATAATTCCGTTATAATTCTGTAATAATTTAGTTATTATTTCTTTCCTTAAAAAAAATTTGGTGTGCGTTATTCTGGTGCGAAATAAAGCTCTTCTGCTTTCCTTTTGTCAAGGTGACCTAATCTGACCTGATTAACCTGCTTTTCTTATTAAAAAATGTGATAGATGTCAAGCTGACTTAATCTGACCTGACCTGCTTTTTTTAAAAAAAGACAATAGATGTACGTAATTTTGTTGCGAAGTAAAGCCGTATCGCTTTGCTTTTTCTTATTAAAAAACGTGATAGAAGTCAAGCTGACCTAATCTGACCTGACCTGCTTTTCATTTTATCAAAATACGCGGTAGATGCACGTAATTCGGTTGCGAAACAAAGCCGTATTACTTTGCTTTTGAAGCGAGGTCGCTAGTTAAATTAGCACTGTGGATGTGTAGTAAATGTTGACATATGGATGTTCAAGTTAACACGAGACTTGCATGCGTATTTTTTTAAAGCTTTAATCTGTGTGTTTATTGTCTTACGCTTCAGTTATCGTCGCCAAATGGACTGGCTACGATATGGTTAAAGTGGACGCTACGTTCTCCGAATATTCCATTTTATCGTCGCGTCGAATATTATCAAGTGACCCGAGCTTTTGAATGTAAACAACACTCTTTCTGTTTGTTGTTTCTTTCTAAGGTCAAGAGGGCGCTGATCTCACTGTTGTAATCTCGTATTTGCTTTTGATTATCGTGTGGATGGACCTGATATTTGCTCAGCAGTTGCTGCTGTCCGTGGATTTCGTTTTTATTGACTCTTTGTAATCAAGTTTATTCGAGATTTATCTCTTTACTTCCGCTACCATTGCAAACAAAATCTTTTTGGCCAGCAAATAAATTCAAGTTTTCGGTTTCAGGCCAAAAAAAATTTTTTTAGTTAATGACGATGTGTCGAAAGCTTACTGTCTTACCAATCCATTTTGTTGTAAAAAAAAAAAAAAAGTACATGTAGGTACTATATGCTGATTTTTTTCTCTCTGATTTTTTTTCAATCCTTTATAACCTACGACCCTGTGGCCTTGGGATGGGGATAGCTTAAGAAAAAAAAACATTTTATGAGAACTCAGTTAGTGTTCAGTCCAATAGCAGTAACTAAAAACGCCTGTCGATTTTTGCTTATTTATTAATATGCTTACTTATTTATTTTTTATTTATTTATTTGTATATTTATTGTACATGTAGAAGACCGTGTAGGGCATTAGTATTTATCAGCTTCTGCTACTTAGGTCGTAGAACTTCCATCGGTACAGAGAGAGAGAGACCTTACCTTACAGACCTTACATCTTGTTCGGGTTGCCCAGGTCCCTCAGTGTGAGGCACCTCTAATGTCTACCAGAGAGTTGCTAGTACAATCTTTCCGGTATATTTTGCATCTTCCAATCTTGGATGGTCGTGGGATGCAGTTTAGATATTTGTCGAGCTTATTCTTAAACACATCTACGCTCACTCCTGATATATTCCTCAGATGAGCTGGCAACGCATTGAAATAGACGCTGCATTATCGATGCTGGTGCGTAGTGGATTAATGTTCTGTGTGCTTGTTCCTATTTTTCCTGGTATAGTTTTGGGCACTATTAATCTACCTCTGCTTTGCTCTTTCTGATATTTTTAGTTCCATGATATTTTCTGCGTTCTATTCCTTCTATCTTTCGTTTATGCCTGAATTATCATGTAGCGTTCTCTTCTCCTTTCTAGATTATATAATTTTTAAGAATTGTAGTCTTTCCCAGTAGTCAAGGTCTTTAACTTCTTCTATTCTAGCTGTAAAGGACCTTTGTAACACTCTCTATTGTGCAATATCCTTTTGATAGTGTGGGTACCATATCATATTGCATATTCAAGTGGACCTACGAACATATGTTTTATAAAGCATAATCATGTGTTCAGCTTTTCTTGTTTGAAGTGCCGTAACAACATTCCCATTTTTGCTTTACATTTTGCCAACAGAGTTGCTATTTGGATCATTGCATAACATGTTCCTATTCATCATCACACCAAGGTCTTTAACTGCTTCCTTATTTGTGTATTGTTCTCATTATTAGGTCCCTTATATGCATATAGCTTTCTTTCTCTGTCTCCATAATTTATTGATTCAAATTTATCAGAGTTAAATACCATCCTATTTACCTCTGCCCAATCATATACTTTGTTAAGGTCTCTTTGTAGAGCGTTCCTATCTTCATCACAAGTAATTTCTCTACTTATTCTTGTGTCATCTGCGAAACTACTCACTACCGAATCCTTAACATTATTGTCTATGTCTTCAATCATAATAACAAACAGTATTGCAGCTAACACCGTACCTTGCGGCACACCGGATATTACCTTGGCTTCATCCGATTTCTCGTCGTTTGCAATAACTATCTGTTTTCTGTTGTGTAAAAATTCTTTTAACCATCTTCCTACTTTATCCACGATATTGTGTTTTCTAATTTTCTTCGCTCAATATATTATGGTCTCTTTATCAAAAAGCTTTTGCAAAGTCTAAATAAACCACATCTGTTTCATTTCCGCTTTTTCATATTTTTGAATATGTTCTCACGGTGGACTAACAGTTGGGTTTGTGTACTTTTTCCGGGTACGAAAACCATGTTGTCCTTTATTAAACAAATTATTTTTTATTAAATGTTCATAATATTTTTCTTCATTACCCTTTCATACACTTTCATAATATGTGATGTTAGACTCACAGGCCTATAATTACTTGCCTCTGGTCTTGATCCACTTTTGAAAGTAGGGGTAATATATGCTAATTTGTGCTCATCATAAATCTTGCCTGTATCTACACTTTGGGTCTTAATAATATTGCAAGTGGCTTTGCGATAGAATGAACTACTTTCTTTAACAAAATAGCAGGAATTCCATCAGGCCCTGCAGCAGCTCCATTTTTAATTTCATTAATAGCCTGCACAATATCAGCTTCATCAATATCTATGTCAGCTAAATATTCACTATTTTCATCCCTTACTTCTATATCATTATCTTCATTATCTATTCTAGGGGTGAATTCTCTCTTATATCGTTCTTCCAGTATGTTGCAAATTTCCTTTTTTTCATTCGTTAATCTCCCTTCAATTCTTAGAGGGCCATATTTCTATTCTTCTTTATTCATCTTCTTAACGCATATGAGTATAATAGTTTTGGGATTTTGCTTGATATTAATAGGGTTTTTTCTTCCAAGTCCCGTTTTTCATTTTCTTTTGATGTATAATCTTTTTGTTCTGCATTTCTATCTTACTTTTTAGTTCTATAACTTTCCATGCATTTTTTTTTTTTTGCTAGACCTTTTTTCCACTTTCTGATTTTCTGGAACAAGATCCTTCTGTCTCTTGGTATGCATGACTGATGTTTACTTTTCTTCTTCGGTATATATTTAATCACTATTTTCTCTAATATTTTATATGATATCTCCGTATTTACCTTTATGTCATCACTTACAAAGAAAATATTATCCCAATCTTTGTTTAATTCTTCATTTATTTCTGACCATTTTATATGTTTTTACTGTAGAAGTTGTATTTTCCATATCTTCCACTTTTTCATTTCTTGCTTATCTCTGTTTTCACTTGCTTTGGAATGGACTGTTAATTCTATGACATTATGGTCTGAAATACTCGCATTATAAACTATTATTTCTTTAACATAATTCATCTCGTTCACAAATACTAGGTCTAAAGTATTTTCCTTTCTTGTTGGCAGGTGATTTATTTGTTGAATGTTGTATTCTAGTAGCATATCTAATAGCTTTTCGAATTGCCTCTTATCTTCTGCACTACTATTACTCTCTTTTTTATATGTATAAGTACATTCACAATCTCCTATTCGTTCTTTCCAGTCTACGAAAGGTAGTTGAAGTCTCCAGATAGGAGAATAGTCCAGTCCTTGTGATTTCTACATATATCATCCAATTTTTTCTATTATTAAGTCAAACTCTTTAGTATTAGGAGGTCTATATATTACTATGTTCATTAATTTTCAGATTCAAATTCTACCGCTATTAGTTCACATTCTGAGTTACTATATTTCTCATATATTTTCCTTGTTTTTTGTCTTTCCCATATATTGCGGTTCCCCCTTGATTCCTATTTTTTCTATCTGATCTATAAGTTTGAAACCCTTTTATTTGATCATCATTCCCAGTCTCTTGGGAATACCAGGTTTCACTTATATTCATTATATCTATTTTCTTTTCAATTTGGGTTAGTTCTTCTAAGTACTCTATTTTTCTTTTTGAGTTACTCGTAACTAAACCCTGCGCATTCATCACTATGATGGTTTGTGTGTTTCTCCTTCAGCTTAATATGGTAATAATAAGGATTTTCCCATGTCTCTTTTCCGTTTCTGGTATGTTGTTCTTTTTTTCATTTCCAGAAATTCTGACATTAAAAAATCCAAACTTTTCCATAATATTTGTTCTTCCTTCATCATAATTATTCATTTTGTGTCTGAATCTGCAATTTTCTCCATATCTGCAATATCCCCTTGCATAATAAAAACAGTTATTATCTCTTGAGTAGAATCTTGGAGCTGATGCATTGAATTTTTTGCTGGCACCTCTGCATATCTCGTTGATGGTTGCTTTTTTCTTTTATTTTTCCTGACCTGATATTTCTTCATTCCTCTCTTTATTTGTTTCTTTCTTATTTGGATTTTATTTCTTGATTGGTTATTTATTTGATTATTTTTCATGGCTACAGGGTGCATATATTTACATTTTTGTCGAACTTACATCCTTTTCCTTCTTTTAGGTTTTTGCATATTTTTGGATGTAGATCTCTGCAATCATCCTCATATCCATCTAAGTATGCACATTTACCATATAATTTCATAGTTGTGACATACCTTAGGATGTTGTAGTAACATTTTTCTCCATATCTGCAATTCCCTCTTTTCAAAAGGTTGCAGACTTTGTCTTTTTTGTATATTTTTTCCTCTTTCCCGTCATTGTGTAGATCTGGGTAGAGCCTCTTCGGCATTTTCTTTTGTGCTGTCATATCGTAATTTATTCTTCGTAGGTATGCTGCTTTATAGCCTCATAGAGAGAGAGAGAGAGAGAGAGAGAGAGAGAGAGAGAGAGAGAGAGGGAAAGCTTTGAATAGATTTCGGGATCACATCTCCCTTCATAGGACTGGTGATTTCATTTCTCAATTAATCATACGGTTCTAGAGAGAGAGAGAGAGAGAGAGAGAGAGAGAGAGAGAGAGAGAAATGCATTGTTTTGGAGATGACACTATCTTTCCCCTTTTACCGTGATCATATTTCTTTTACTTCATGTTTGTGTGTCCGTATTGCAGTTATCAGACCAAAAGAATGTCCCTTATCTTGTGAAAATGTCCTTGAGGAGCCTACTGCTCCAAACACTTGTCTGTGATGAGAGAGAGAGAGAGAGAGCGAGAGAGAGAGAGAGAGAGAGAGAGAGAGAGAGAGAGAGAGAGAGAGAGAGAGAGAGAGAGGGTGTTGGCTAATATTACTTCAAGAAATTATTTTTGGTGGTATAAAAACGAATATTGTTTATCTCGAACATAGTATACTGTGTTCAAAACCTGTCCAGAGAGAGAGAGAGAGAGAGAGAGAGAGAGAGAGGGCAATTTTGGCTGTGTGACGTGTAAAGGAGAAGTTCGCCACAGATAAATCGGCTTCCTTCGTCTCCTTAACGGCAGTTTCCTCCGAAGTCCTACACCAGGTCCTAAGCTCCAAGCTCCGTGGAAGAAGTCTTCGGAATGGGACTTCGATGCCCCCCCAACGCCCCCACCCCCCAAAAACCCCATGACTTCGAAAAGTTGGCACAAGACGTCTGTAATTGATAACATGACGTCGAAATGACCTCCGTCTTCTTCGTCATCTTCCTCTTCCTTTGGAACTTTGGTCATATGTTTTAAAGCTCACTCCATCAAAATGATTAACGTCATCATCCGCTGTGGACTGGGGATAATCTCTCTCCCTCCTCTCTCTCTCCTCTCTCTCTCTCTCTCTCTCTCTCTCGTTTCAGTTAATGCCAACAAAATTAAAAGTCCGGGTGATGTATTATTATATTATTATTATTATTATTATTATTATTATTATTATTATTTTATTTATTATTATTATTATTATTATATCTTTAATTTGACAACAAAATTTAAAATCAGGCTGATGTATTATTATTTTATTATTATTATTATTATTATTATTATTATTATTATTATTATTTAAGGATAGCTTTCCTCAGAGTTTTAAATGTGAATATATGTTCACTTACATAACCGTGGATTTGTTTCTCCATTTGAAGACTCGTGCTATTATTATTATTATTATTATTATTATTATTATTATTATTATTATTATTATTATTATTATTATTGTTCTAAAATTTTAACCAGCGGGGAAAATGCCAAAATGTCCCACCACCACCTCCTCGCCTGCATGATTCTGACGAATATTTTTGTCATCATCGGCGTTGTTGTCACACCATGCGTGAAGACCCCCCCTTTTTTTTTTCCTCTTCAAACTTTTAGCAATATCTTTTGAGAAGTTGAAGCGGGTTCAGCTGGGATGAATGTTAAAGGTCCTGGGAAGGGAGGGGGTGAGTGAGTGAGGGAGGGAGGGAGGGAGAGGGTGAGTCTGCGAGGAGGACAGGAAATAGGATATGAAAAATAGTGGCAAATATTTATGGCAGCTCTGGCTGGGAGATAAACAAGAGGGTATGAGTCTTAAGAGTACGATAGATAATTGTAATTGTTTTGTAATGCTTTTATAACCGCAAAATTATTATTTATGCATCCCTGGAATGAGTTATATAAGTGTATACTGAAGATGCGTAATATAATAGTGCATAATGAAGATATATAAGAGACTATGACTCTGATTCTGATAGATGATTGGTTATAATGCTTCATTGTAATGTGCTAGTTTACAATGATTTGTTTTTATGTTTTGTTTTGAATCACTTTTATGTGCTGTTGATGTAAAGTGTAATGTATTGCTGATAAAGATACCATGACTCTTTGATTCTAGTAGGTAATTATTTTATAATGCTTCATTGTAATGCGTTGCGTTATAATGAATGTTTTTATTGTTTTGATTTATCTGTGTATTGCTGATGCTTCGCTAGTGTGTGCGATGTAATATATTGTGTATGACGCAAAATTTTTTGTTAAGCATCACACGTCACTAGAATGCATTATATCGCTGTGCGCTACAATGTATGATGTGAGTTATTATATTCTAAGGCAACGAGTCTTCCGTAATTTCATAATGAGAGTGTGAATTTTAGAAATTGCTTAATGTATCGTGGAGCACTTAGTGAGCTGGAAAAGAAGGTAATGGTTAAGTAACAGTAACAGAGTTGTAGATTTATTCCTAACACTAAACCCAACATTACCTGTACCTTGATTTATTTATTTATTTGTTTGCTTTCTGTAATAAATCAATTTTAATGCAACAATATCCCTGAAATTTAATCATGATGAATCATTACGGCGCAATACTCGCCAGGTGTAATAGCAATCTCTTTCAATATTACTTATTATTATTATTATTATTATTATTATTATTATTATTATTATTATTATTATATATTATTATTATAAAGAGGTCCACAATAATAAAAAATTTTGCGAATTCGTGTATAATTTAAAAACCCTTTAAATTAAACACGAAATCGTAACATTTTTTTATTAATGTGCACCTCTTAGAATATTATTATTTTATATTATTATTATTATTATTATTATTATTATTATTATTATTATTATTATTATTATTATTATTATTATTATTGCTGCTGCTTCCACGGCATTTAATTTGTATCGATTCCTCTCTATTCGTCTTGCAATTCTCTTTTCATCAGCGTACAGCTGGTATATCAGGCTTCCTGGGGACATATAAAAGATTTCTGTATTATTATTATTATTATTATTATTATTATTATTATTATTATTATTATTATTATTATTATTGCTTATTATTATTATTATTAT
>NC_061108.1:5791983-5799483 GCF_015104395.2 Macrobrachium nipponense
GTTAGGTTGAGATGCATCCTTAGAACTGACGCTGCCGCAATTTCTGTGAAAGGACAAAGAAACCTGCCAGGTTTCAAACGAAGTTATTTTGACAGATGACCTTTCCAAGAATACTGGCCAGTAGACTGAGATTCAAGATTCGTAGTCATCGTTTTCAGAAATTTTTTTCCCGTTCTCAGTTTTTCCCAGGAATGAGGACTCACTCGGGAAAACGGTCTAAATGGACACTTTTTTTTTTTTTTTTTTTTTTGGGGGGGGTTTTTTTTTTTTTTTTTTTTTTTTTTTTTGGGGGGGGGGGGGGGGGGCGAAACTTGCGATTTTGTTGTTGTTGTTGTTGTAACGGCAGTGGTGATACAGTCAGCGTTGGAACAAGTTGCTTACGTATTTTAACTACAATTTTGATCGGTAGAAATAATTTTCATTAGAACTTATTTCTGATATATTTAGAAATAACGTCTTGTTTTTCTACTTATATACCTCTGAAATAATGTCTTGTTTGTGTATTTAGATGCCTTAGAAATAATGTCTTGTTTATGTATTTATATACCTTAGAAATAACGTCTTGTACGTGTATTTATATACCTTAGAAATAACGTCTTGTGTCTGTATTGATATACCTTACAAATAACGTCTTGTTTTTGTATTTATATACCTGAATATACATTGTTCATAAGAATTTAGGTTTAATAGACATTCGTAAATCCTATGAATACGTGTGTCAGCCTTAAACCTGACTTTACATAAACTCTCTTCCGTAGGGTGGAGGGTGTAATCCCGTCATTGCACCCCCCGAGCGGTGCACTGTAGGCGTTACATAATGCTCTTAGCAACGTCCCTTCGGCCCCTAGCTGCAACCCCAATCATTCCTTTTACTGTACCTCCTTTCATATTCTTTATTTCCGTCTGACTTTCCCCAACCCTCTACTGTTACTCTCAATGTGTCTCTCAGCGCTGAATGACCTCATAGGTCCCAGCTGAGCTTCGGCCTAAACTTTATTTTCTGTATTCTGTTTCCTCCAAGGCATTAGGATAACAGCAACGACTTTATTGCTTTGTTTTTCGTCCCTTCGAAGGCGATCTCCTCTGGTTAATGAGCCCCCAAGGTGAGTGAAGGCAGTTATTAAGCCTTCATTATGGTGTCTGATACCACTCCCCCTTCCCTTCCCCTTCCCCCAATCTCCTGCACTTTTACTTGGCTCCTCTGTTCCCCCTCCCTTTATTTTTTCCATCTCTTCCTCGTGTTATAAACGTTCATCATTATGGTATCTGATTCCCTCCCCGCAACCACTTCCCCCTTTCCTTTCTCCTTCCCCCCATCCCATGCACTTTTACTTACCCTTTCTGCTCCCCCTCCCTTTATTTTTCCCCTCTCCTCTTCCTCCTGTTATAAGCGTTCATTATGGTGTCCGATTCCACCCGCACTTTTACTTAACCCCCCCTCCTTCTCTCCCCCCTTTATTTTTCCCTCCCTCCCTTCCTTCCTCCTCCTCCTCCTCCTCCTCCTCCTCCTCCTCCTCCTCCCAGCCGATAATTAACTCGGGGCCCCTTTTCTCTCTTACCCTATGCCAGCCGAAAGGATGAATCCAGAGGGAATTTCTTGCTCTCTTAATCATTTCCTGTTCTCTGGCTGCTCTGGCCGCCGTGGACTGCGGTAATTGCAATTACTATTGTCATGACAGCGATGTCCTTTGGGTATCTCCTTGCCTTGAGATTGACGGCAGGATAGTTACTTACACAAAGACACACACATCACATATATACAGACCCACACACAAGAGAGGTAGTGTCTTTTTTGTATACTAATCTATTCCTGTAAAGGAAAAGTCTGATGTACTATATATATATATATATATATATATATATATATATATATATATATATATATATATATATATATCAATAGAGGGATCCACAGTAATATCCTTGTTTATCTAGATATAATATGTTTATACAAAGCTTAAAGCTTTCGTCCATCCTCCTGTGGACTTGATCACTAAGCTTAGTGATCAAGTCCACAGGAGGATGGACGAAAGCTTTAAGCTTTGTGATAAACATATTATATCTAGATAAACAAGGATATTACTGTGGGATCCCTCTATTGATTTCTTAGAAGCACGATACAGTGTTTTTATATTGCATATATATATATATATTATATATATATATATATATATATATATATCGAGCTACAAATGTCCTTTAATATCTAAATCGCTCTACCTCGGAATTAATATATTTTCATATATGTTTACCGAAGGGGAATTTATTCAGCGATAATAGAATTGCCGGCCGACGGGCACGAACTATCGACATCTTCAATTCCAGGACTGGCAGTGAAGCCTTAGCCCACCCCGCCACCGCAAGAGGATATTAAGTTTATGCCGCCTCCCATCTCAAATACCTGCCGCGATCAGGTATTTTTAGTTTTGGAGACTGCATCAAACCCACCTCGTTCCTCGTAGCGTTGTAGTGCTTTTGCCCGCACGTAGTCTTATATTATTAATTCTCCAAAACTAAAAATACCTGAGAGCGGTAGGTATTGAGATGGGAGGCGGCATAAATTATATCATCTTTCGGTGGCGGGGTGGGCTAAGGCTTCACTGCCCAGTCTTGGAATTGAAGATGTCGATGGTTCGTGCCCGTGCGCCAGCAATTCTATTATCGCTGAATAAATTCCCCTTCGGGTAAACATATGTGAATTATATTAATTCCGAGGTAGATCGAATTAGATATTAAAGGACAATTGTAGTTCGATATATGTATATGAATCACGGTAATGTGATATGACTTATATATATATATATATATATATATATATATATATATATATATATATATATATATATATATATATATATATACAGAGAGAGAGAGAGAATTTCCAGTTCCCAGTTAATCCACAGCGGCAGATATATAGTATTCTTTACCTTGGTGTGGCACCTTTCGAAGAGTGATGTAATCGTTCGCGACTTTCTAACTTTCTGAGAACTCTCGCTCTCTCTTACTTTCTTAGTCTCTCTCCCTTTCTTAGAAATTGAGAATGATGACGTCAGAAAGATCACCACATGTAGAGGGATTTCGGGGAGATTTTTGTGTGTGTCTCTCTCTCTCTCTCTCTCTCTCTCTCTCTCTCTCATCTCCACCCCCCCCCCCCCCGGCCCACACCACCACAACCCCGCCCCCACCAAAAAAGAAATAAAAAAAGATTAAACTTTTTTTGTGTGGGAGATTGCATAGCTATTGTCTGGTCCTTCTTGTCTAGTCTTTGTCTGGTCTTTCTTGTCTGGTATTGCTTGTCTGGTCCTTCTTGTCTGGTATTTCTTGTCTAGTCCTTCTTGGGAAGCCTTACGACTCCACCGGTGTGTAACAGTCGGAAGGGGAGATGGTTCATCGTCTTCAAATTTGCGGGAAAGTTGCGCGCCTTTTTTTCTCTTTTTGTAAATTGAGTTGAGATTTTGCGGGAAAGTTCCGCGGCTTTTTTTTGTCTTTTTCATAATTGCTACGAGAATTTGCTGGTAAGTTGCGCGCTTTTTTAAAATTTTTTATTTATTTTTTTGGGCGACGAGATTATGCCGGATAGTTGCTCAGATTTATTTATTTATTTTTGGTGTTTAAAGGGCGACATTGATGTCAAACCCCGATTTGTAATTAAGACCTTTTTTTTTTTCCTTTTATTTTTGTACAGTTCAGTTTAGCACTGTATTTTTTTTTTTTTCTCTTTTTGTAAATTGAGTTGAGATTTTTGTTTTGCGGGAAAGTTGTGCGCCTTTTTTTTTTTCTTTTTCATAATTGCTACGAGAATTTGCTGGTAAGTTGCGCGCTTTTTTTAAATTTTTTTTTTTTATTTATTTTTTTGGGCGACGAGATTATGCCGGATAGCTGCTCGGAGTATTTATTTATTTTTGGATGTTAAAGGGCGACATTGATATCAAAACCCCGATTTGTTTTTCCTTTTATTTTTGTACAGTTCAGTTTAGCACTGTATTGCAAAATTATTCCTCTCTCTCTCTCTCTCTCTCTCTCTCTCTCTCTCCCGAAAGATATTATTTGTCATGCTAGTTTTAATAATAATGATAATAATAATAACATGGTAATTACAGTTGTGGGTGATAATAAATTTTTTTTAGACAACTTGCTCATTTTAAAGATATTGATATTCGGAAAGCAAAACTTATTTAATTTTAAAGATATTAATATTCGAAAAGCTTAACTTAGTACATTTTAAAGATATTAATATTCGAAAAGCTAAACTTATTACATTTTAAAGATATTAATGTTTGGAAAGCTTAAGTTACTACATTTTAAAGATATTAATATTAGAAAAGCAAAACTTACTACATTTTAAAGATATTAATATTTGAAAAGCTAAACTTACTTCATTTTAAAGATATTAATATTCGTAAAGAAAAACTTACTTCATTATAAAGATATTAATATACGAAAAGCTAGACTAACTACATTTTAAAGATATTAATATTAGAAAAGCAAAACTTACTACATTTTAAAGATAAAAGCTAAACTTACTTCATTTTAAAGATATTAATATTTGGAAAGCTAAACTTACTAAACATCGCGACCAACAGTAACATCCGCGAAGCCTGGCCAACTTGTCTCCATTTAGGCCACCTCAGCTGAGCCACCTCTATGCAAACTGTCAAAATAGCGCCCGTCGGATGCTTCTGACCGAGCTGTTTTCAACAGGGACGGCCTGGCATAATAATGCTTATAAGTCTGTGTCGTGCGCCTCGCTAGCCGTTCTGTATTTTGTATTCAGATCTGGAGGGACCTTGTACCACACTGGCTACTAGCTCTCTCTCTCTCTCGTCGTTTGTCAGTTGCTGTTTATTCATAAATGCGTTCGCTACTTTGTGACGAGATCAGAATTCTCTCTCTCTCTCTCTCTCTCTCTCCTTTGAATTCTACCTCTCGCTTTCATACGTGCGTTCACTACTTGTGACGAGATCAGAATTCTCTCTCTCTCTCTCTCTCTCTCTCTCTCTCTCTCTCTCTCTCTCTCTCTCTCTCCAGTTGCTGTATATTGATAAATGCGTTTGTTGCTCCGTGACGTCATCCAAACCTTTAGCTGTCACTTGTCATTCCTTCGGAGAACCCTGTTTATCTGATGTTTATTTTTCAAATGAAGGATGTCAATTTATCGTGGGCGTAGTACAAGGCGTTCTAATCTAAACTTTATCTCTCTCTCTCTCTGGAGTTTGAAGTTACCTCTGAACTTTGTGGGTGTTGGGATATAAGGTGTTTTTAGTTTTTTATTTGTCTTTATTTAATTTTTGAATTTTAAAATTTTTTAAATTTTTTATTAAAAAAAAAAAAAAATGATATGTGAATTGAAGATATTGGGATACGAGGTATTTTTTTTAGATAAAAAAAATTTACTTATAAATTTTAAAATTTTGAATTAAAAAAATTATTTAAATGACATCTGAATTTGAGGGTGATGGTAGATGAGGTGTTTTTTATAGTCTTTTATTTTTTTTTTTTTTGAACTTTTAAAATGTTATTTAAATTAAGATTACATCTGCATTTGAGGGTGTTGGGATATGAGGTGTTTTTAAGAGTTTTTAAATATTTTGAACTTTTAAAATGTTATAATTAAAATAGAAAAAATTCTTTAAATTAAAATTACATCTGAATTTGAGGGTGTTGTGATATGAGGTGTTTTTATTTAATTTTTTCAATTGTTAAAATTTTACAATTTTAAATTAAAAAATATTTAAATAACATGTGAACTGAAGGATATTGGGATACGTGGTGTTTTTATTGTTTCTTTATTTATTTTTACAATTTTAGAAATTTTAAAATTTCAGATAAAAATAATTATTTAAAGGACATCTGAACTTGAGGATATTGGGATATGAAGTGTTTGTAGAGTTTTTAAATTTTTTTGATCTTTTAACATGTTAGAATTTTAAATTAAAAAAAAAAAATTAAATTACATGTAAACTTGATGGTGTTGGGAGATGGAGTTTTTAGAGGTATTAAAATTTTTTTGAACTTTTAAATCATTTTAGAACATTTTACATCTTGTGAACATTTTTAGAATTAAATTACATTAGAATTCAAAGGTTGGTAGTTTGGGTGTTTTTAGAACTTTTGTGATTTTTTAAGAACTTTATAGATATTTTTATTAAGATTACATCAGAACTCAGGGGTGTTGGAGAGAGAGAGAGAGAGAGAGAGAGAGAGAGAGAGAGAGAGAGAGAGAGAGAGCTAAGGTCAACTGCAGAGACCAGACCAGTGTCAGGCTCTTGGCTGTATTTGCAAAGGGCGATAATGGTGACAACTGACACTTTATAAACACTTGCAGAGGACCACGACGAAATCCCAAACCCCATTCACGAGAAGATTTGGTTCTCTCTCTCTCTCTCTCTCTCTCTCTCTCTCTCTCTGCTGTTGCTGTTTATTCGTAGATGCTCTTGCTGCTTTATGGCGTATCTAGAAAAATGTCTCTCTCTCTCTCCTCTCTCTCTCTCTCTCTCTCTCTCTCTCTCTCTCTCTCTCTGTTTACTTGTACACACAGCACTGAAATACAACTGTTCTATTTTTCTGTTTTTATTTTTCTCTTATTCTTTCGTTACATTAGACAATGAATTCAATGGAATAGGTCATTCGCTATAATAATAATAATAATAATAATAATAATAATAATAATAATAATAATAGTAATAATAATAATAAAAATGATGATGATGATGATGATGATGATGATGATTATGATATGATTATTATTATTATTATTATTATTATTATTATTATTATTATTATTATTCAAATGAATAAGAAGAATGATATATAACAAAATAAATATACTCATAATATAATATAATAATAATATAATAGTATAACAATTACAGGAACTTTACAAACCCCATTTAAATAAGCCACGCACAAGGGGGAACCCGAAATAAAATTCACCGGAAGTATAAAACATACAGCGTCGTCGTGAATATTTTATATCCATTGAAAAGCAAAAGGGTGAGTATCAACGTGCAATGGAAAATCTCGAATAAGTAATGAGTACAGGGGAAAAGGAGAAGGCTTAAGCTACTCGATTTGAATGGTGTAATTCCTTGGAGTATTTTTTGTCTTGATTGGGTTAACTGTTGTTGTGTTGTTCCGTTATAGTGAAGTTTGTAACGAATGTTTTTACCAGCGTTTTTTTTATTTTACGATCGTCTGTCCGTCTGTCTGTCTGTCTGGCATCTCGTCTATTATAACTTCGCTGTCGTTTTAGATATAATAATAATAACAATAATAATAATAATAATAATGATAATATTAATCTCTGATGCAACCTGGAACCCCACACTATAAATACCATCCAGTCGAATTGGAGGACATGTAATAGAAAAAAAACATAATAATAAATAATAATAATAATATAATAATAATAATAATAATAATAATAATAATAATAATAATCTCTATTTCGTCTTACTGCTACTTGGAAACCGGTGGTAAGATGTGTTCATATTTTACTCA
>NC_061108.1:5809483-5816161 GCF_015104395.2 Macrobrachium nipponense
GGTTGCACTTGGGTTAACGACCGACGCTGGGTAGGACGGTTGGGGGGGAGGAAGAGGAGGACGACTCTACTGCTGCCATGCCCTATCTCTGCTTCTCCTTCTCTTCCCCCCCCTCCCCACCCCCCCCCGCCCACCCTGCTGCTTCTTCTGCTTCCTTGTGCCTGGGAGGGCTCTCCTGCTGTTTCTTCTCTTCTTCTTCTTCTTCTTTTTCTTCTCTTCTTCTTCTTCTTCTTCTTCTTCTTCCTATTTACACGACTACTTCTGTTGTTGGCCACGACGGTCGTTTTTTCTCTCTCTCTCTCTCTTTATTTTTTTTTTCACGTGGTAGACATGGGTTCTTGTGTTCGGAAAGAATGCAGTCTTTGTTAGATTGGTGTGCTTGCATGTCAGCACGTGTGATTGACGTTCACCAGACAGTGTGTTCTCTCTCTCTCTCTCTCTCTCTCTCTCTCTCTCTCTCTCTTTCTCTTTATGCTTTTTCTTCTGACTTCTGTCAGCTCTCCATTGCTGCTTCTTTTTCTTCTTCTGCCCTTCTCGTCTACCAGTATTTTCCTTCTGTTCTTTTCATGCCGTTAGTCTCTCTCTCTCTCTCTCTCTCTCTCTCTCTCTTCACCTGATGTAATTGCTATCTTCCCACTTCTGCGTCCGTTTTTTTCCAGAAATCGCTGGAATTGTGTGCCTGCTAAACTCCATTGTGTTTTATTTCATCTTTTCCCTCCACTTCTCTCTCTCTCTCTCTCTCTCTCTCTCTCTCTCTCTCTCTCTCTCTCTCGTCCCATTGTACCTTTCATTGTTCCTCTCCCTGCGTTCCTTTATCCAGTCTATTTGCCTAGTCCTGTTTTTTCCTTTCTTTTCATTCTGTTTCAAGTAATTCCTGCGCTGACCCTACTCAGTCTCTCTCTCTCTCTCTCTCTCTTCTCTCTCTCTCTCTCTTGTGCGACGGGTTTTCAACCTTTGATGCGATATAACCCTTTGCGTTAGTTTGCTTTTCTGCCTTTTATGTCTTTTCTTTTTTAATTCGCTGCTCTTTTAATGCTCTTCATATTTCGGGGAGGGTGGAGGGTGGGAGAGGAGGTGGGAAGGAAGGGGGAGGGAGGGGGAGGGGTGTTTGGCTCGGGTTTGGACACCACCACTGATGCACTGATCAAATTGGTTCGTCGAAGCAACTTCCTTCATAAAGTATTAATGGCTTGTTAATAGCAGCCAGTTGATTATCTCTCTCTCTCTCTCTCTCTCTCTCTCTGGGAAAATCTCTTCAGGTTTTCCTCCTGTCACACCTTTCAAACCGTTTTCACCGTAATTTTCCGCTTCGTGGTTGAATGACCTCATAGTTGCCAGCCCAGACCTGTGGCTTAAATTCATGTATTCCATACCATTCCTAGGCGCCTCAGTGGCGTGGTCGGTTTAGCCTTGGCCTGCCGCCACATCGGTGGCCGCGAGTTCAATTCTCGGGCATTCCATTGAGGGGTCAGAGATGTGCATTTCTGGTGATAGAAGTTCACTCTCGACGTGGATCGGAAGTCACGTACAGCCGTTGGTCCCGTTGCTGAATGACCACTGGTTCCACGCTGCATAAAAACACCATACAAACAAACAAACAAACATCCCATTCCTTCTTCTTAACTTCCCAGGGGATTGCGTAGGAATTACGTAACTGTGGGGAAAATAGGTATTAAAAATATATCAATTTTTATTCATTTTAAACATCCGAGGTAGGTAAGTATCAGTTTTCAAGTTTCAGGTAAGAGAGACATTTTGTTTTCATCGTAGGAACTGGCATAACTCCTTGGTGAGTCCAGTGACCTCATGGTACTTAACGTAATACTAATGACTGTGAACGACTGTGTTATGTCTCATTCTGTAAAACGCTCGGCCTAAACTATTACTTTCCTTTTAAAGCACCTTCATTCACATTTCTCCTTCTCACCTCGTCTTATCCAACCTCTCCTCACCAATTGCTTCATATTGGAACTAGAACTGAAGAGATACAACACAACCCACTGTGGGAACTTCTTTACATACACGATATGTGACGCATGGAATAAACTGCCACCAGAAGTTGTAAACAGCAACAGTGTGGAAGAGTTTAAAAGAAAGCTAGACAAAATCATTAGGACAGTGTGAATGCTCCTACAGATAAGTGAGCACACGATGCCTCCTCTTAGGATGGACTAGCAAGTCTTTGAGAAATCCTAATCCTTGTAACTCCTCCTGTTACACCTTTCAAGACTTCCGACTCTTGTTTCCGTTTCAGCGTAAAATGACATATTATATAATTATATATATATAAATATAAATATATATATATATATATAATATATATATATATATATATTAGTCATTTTACCGCTAAACTTTCTGGACCGAGAGGCCTTCAAACCTCTCGCAAGAAATACTTTAGAATATATTAAATATAGATAAAGACCAAGAAATACATATATAAAGATTCTTACAGAGGACCAAGCTCTGGCTAGTATATTAATATATAATATAAATATAATATATATATATATATATATAATATATATAATATATATATATATAAATGCCAGAGCTTGGTCTCTGTAAAAAGAATCTTTATTTTAATATATTCTTGAGTATTTCTTGGTCTTTAAAAAAAAAATCTATATTTAATATATTCTAAAGTATTTCTTGCGAGAGGTTTCGAAGGCACTTCTCTGTCAAGAACTTTATTTCTGTCTTCAAACCTTCAGCAGGAATCCAGTGCGGATAGAAGCAACAGACTAGAATAAACCCTCGAATGCTTCAAAGGGAAGTCAGCCTCTAGAGAGAGAGAGAGAGAGAGAGAGAGAGAGAGAGAGAGAGAGAGAGAGAGAGGACAAGGTGATAAACGAATAAATAAATGAATAGCGAGTGAATAGGTAAATAAAAACCGACACACCTGACTTCAGTAGAAGACGTCGGCAGAGGGCTGGAATGAATCTGCTGTTACAAAAGCTGAAGGTCGCGTCCAGCAAAAGATGTTTATATTTTCTTGCTGGTTTGGAATTCTCACCGGAAATGCTTACCCCTGCTTGGAGGGTGATGCTTTTTAGAGATGTGCTTTATTTACTGAGTTAATCTTATCAAGTTTCCTCGTATTGATTTGCTTCGAAATATGTTGGTATTTCTTTCCAAAAGGCGTTTCCTGCGTTATTGTATCTCCCAAGAAATCTCATCTTGAGATACCAAGTCCTCCACCATTGTTTCAGTTCCCACAGACTGTTTTGAAAATATTCTGCCCATTTCCTGGAGATGAACCTCACTCGTTATCCATCTTATTGTGTTATTCATCTTAGCTATACAAAAGATCTCTCGATGAATAACAAAGCTGACGAATGACAGAAGTAACACCTCCATTCAAGAACATAAATAACTCTCGGGGACTGATTTAATCAATGAGGTTTCTCTCGGATTTCGATTTCCTTTGGCCAGCCATTGTTGCTTTTATCTTCTTCTTCTCCTCCTTCTTCTTCTTCCCTCCTTCAATTCGCCCTTGAAGCAGCTGGCTGGGTATGATGCCCTCCAGGGGTAGGAGGATGGTTGAGGCGGCAGCGGGCAGTGGTTGTCTGTCGGCAGGGTGTAAGGAATGCACACACATGCACTCTCTCTGCCCTTTTCTTGGCCTCTCGCCTCCTCCCCCTCCTCCTCCTCCTCCTCCTCCGCCTCCTACCTCCTCCCTTCCTTCCCCCCACCTCCTTGTGCATGATTCGTCCACATGCAATGGGCACGGCTGCCCCTTTTTTTTTTCACCTCTCTCTCTCTCTCTCTCTACCACATGTGGCGCTAGACACGTCCAACAGGAACCCATGTGGCTGTTTGCTGCTGCTATGGGCATCAGCGATTGCGTCATCGACGTCATTATCGTCTTGGTTTTCAACTTCGTCATCATCATCATCATCATCATCTTCTTGTCGTCCGCCTCGTCGTCCTCCTCCTCTTTCGTCTCTCATTATACCAGGCTCTCATGTTTTATCTCTCTCTCTCTCTCTCATTGTGAATTTTTTCCACCGGCCTGTGTCAGAAAATTGGTCATGGTATACTCCACCTCTCTCTCTCTCTCTCTCTCTCTCTCTCTCTCTCTCTCTCTCTCTCTCTCCGTATTTCATTTTAAAAGAATCGGCCATGGTATACACCTCTCTCTCTCTCTCTCTCTAAATAATTTTCACGTGAAAATGCAGCATTAGGGGACTGCTTCTACCGTCTTTTGTAACGGAATTGGCTGCGGTATTTCCAATTTCCACCTCTCAATCTCTCTCCCCCTCTCTCGTCTCTCTCTCTCTCTCTCTCTCTCTCTCTCATATATGCCTGCAGTGTCAATAACACAGTGTTAAGATTATGTAAATCGCTGTCTGTCTCTGACGGTAGTTACCAAGTGCTGCCGCTACACTATAATGGTAGCATCGAACAGAAGGGAAAAAATGTGAAGGCCCTGTTATTTTCCATCAAAAAAAAAAAAAAAAAAAAAAAAAAAAAAAAAAAAAAAAAAAAAAAAAAATAGAATAGAACAAAAAAAAAAAAAAAAAAAAAAAAAACGGCAATTACAAAGATTTTATCAGGGATTTTAATGGGCCCCATGAGATTGGTCCCAGCCCGCCGCTATCTCTAGGATTGGTTTTTTTTTTTTATGTCTGAATTTTTTTTGTCTTTTTACGGTCTTGTGAGGCGGCCGGCTCACAACTCCATCATCGGACCTTCTTGTTAACCAAATACAGATTTATGACAGTTTTTTTTTTTTTGTGTGTGTGTAGGGGTGGGGTGGCGGGGTTTGATTTGATGTTGTTTTTAGTGATGTTTTACACTTTGACTGACAGGTTGTACAGGTGCGACGTAAAATGACCGTTGTATCTGTGAATATGATCTCCCAGCACTCGTTAACTGTCCTAATTTTTTTTTTTTAGCTTGTGGGGAAATACCCGGGTACATTAGTTTTTTGCATTTTCTGGAAATTTAGTTTTTCTTTCCAGCGTCTGGAATGTTTTATTGAATCCATTCCAACCTCTGGAAGGTATTTTTAATCCATTCCAACCGATGGAAGGTTTTATTTTTCATTCAAACCTCTGGAATTTTTTTTATCCATTCCAACCTCTGGAAGTTTGATTTGTCTATTCCAACCTCTGGAAGGTTTTTTTTATGCATTACAACCTCTGGAAGGTTTTATTTTAGCCATTCCAACCGCTGGAAGGTTTTTTTTATCCATTCCAACCTCTGGGAGGTTTATTTTATCCATTCCAACCCCTGGAAGGTTTTTTTTATCCATTCCCACCTCTGGAAGGTTTGTTTTTATCCATTCCAATTCGAAGTTTTTTTTTTACACCTCAAATCTAGAAGGTTTTATTTTTTTATCCATTCAAACCTCTGGAAGGTTTATTTTAGCCTTTCCGACCTCTGGAAATTTTTTTTATCCATTCTAACTTCTGGAAGTTGTATTTATCTATTCCCACCAGTGGAAGTTTTTTTTTATCCATTCCAACCTCTGGAAGGTTTATTTTATCCATTCCAACCTCTGGAAGTTTTTTTTTCCTTTCCGTAAGGTTTTTTTTTTTTTCATTCCAACCACTGGAAGTTTTTTTTTTTTATCCATGCAAACCTCTGGAAGGTTTTATTTCAGCCATTCCAACCTCTGGAAGTGTTTTTTATTCATTCCAACCTCTGGAAGGTTTTATTTTAGCCATTTAAACCTCTGGAAGTTTTTTTTATCCATTCCAACTTCTGGAAGTTGTATTTATCTATTCCAGCGTCTGGAAAAAAGTTTTTTTTTATCCAAGGAATTCATTCTGTTCAGAAAAGCAGTGCAAACCACCTCTCTAATCATAGTCTTTTCCTTCTCATTGAACGTTTGATTTTTGTCATTACTCTATATATTATTATATTCTCTCAAGTGAAGCTTCCTTATGACTTTTAAATGAAGCTTTCGAAGTCCCCCAAGGGATGCTAGCATCCCAGAGGGCTGTTAAGTGAACCATCTGAAGCTCTTAGAAGCGACACTTCTAAAGGTCCTCCCAATGGAGCCTTCGAAGCTCCCTTCAGGAACGCTTCCAAGGTCCTCCCAATGGAGCCTTCGAAGCCCCCTTCAGGAACGCTTGTAAGGTCCTCCCAGTGGAGCCTTCGAAGCCCCCTTCAGGAATGCTTCCAAGGTCCTCCCAGTGGAGCCTTTGAAGCCCCCTTCGGGAACGCTTGTAAGGTCCTACCAATGGAGCCTTCGAAGCTCCAGAAACGCTTCCAAAGGTGTCAAAAACGAAGCCTCCGGAGCTTCCTGAGGTAAAGCGTTTAAAACCCGCCCCCCCAGAGGTGGTAGGCGGCTAGTTAGCAGGTAGTAGGAGGTGGGATGCCGGCAGCGAATCTTAACAAACCCCGGCCGTTTAAAGGCACAAAATATCTTGTCTTGAATTCCAGTTGATGTTTTGGAAAGCCACTTTGGAAAAACACACACTTCTAGACGTCTCGTCTGTATTTTTTTAAAGATCCAGTAATGCAGTGAGTTTCTCATGTCACACGTTTTGCTATATTTCAGTAAAAGGTATTGGTGTAATTTTCTTGAATTCCAGTTGATATTCTGGAAAACCACTTTGGAAAAAACAGACTTATAGACATCGCGTCTGTTTTTTTTTTAACTATTATTTTATAAAAATCCAGTAATGCGTTGAGTTTGTCATTTCAGACATTTTGCTGTATTCA
>NC_061108.1:5816661-5819161 GCF_015104395.2 Macrobrachium nipponense
GGGCCGCCGGTTAAGTTTCGGCGGCCCCGGCTCATACAGCGATGTATACCCAGACCACTGAAAAACAAAATAAGAAACAAAACAAAATATATAAAATAAAAATGGCAAATTAATAGCTTTCATTGTTGGTGTTTTTGTTGCTTTTAATGACAATGGCCTTGAGCTGTTCTTTCGTCTGGCCTTTTTTTTTTTTTTTCTTTACTGCATTTCTTACACCTTCCCTAATTTTCCTCCACCTCTTCCTCCTCCTGCTCCTCCTACTCCTTCTCCTCCTCCTCCTCCTACCCCTCCTACTCCTTCTCCTCCTCCTCCTCCTCCTCTTACTCCTTCTCCTCCTACTCCTCCTCCTCCTTCTACTCCTTCTTCTCCTCCTCCTCCTCTTCCCTCGAAAGGTAGAATTCCGAGACAATAAAAAGTAGAATTCCCAGAAAAAAAAAAAAAAAAAAAACAAGGTAGAATTTCGAAACAGACAAACAAAATAAAGAAAAAATTGGATATTTATAAAATTATCTTATGTTTTTCTGAAATTGGCAAAGTTGAATCTAACCTTTTGAAAATAAAAAAAAATTAAGAGAAAATCGCTCTGTTCATAACAGGCTTTTTCATTTCCTGAACACACACACTCTCTCTCTCTCTCTCTTCCAGTCTGCAGCCAACAACAGTCGCTTCGTAATCATGTGCCTATTTCACGACTACGGTCAACAAAAGCACCTTGGATCAAACGCTAGCCATTCACTCTGAGTTGAAAACGCTAACACTGTCTAACATCTCTTTCCAGAGAGACAGACCACGGTCAAGGTTTGAAGAATTGAAGGATAAAAATGTAAAGCAGTAGTTCCAGACTCGAGAAATCTGGAAAGGATAGTGAGTTCTGGAATATGGAAAGGAGAGTGCTATTTTGAATCTTGAAGGAGGAGTGGGTTTTTGGAATCTGGAAAGGAGAGTGGGTTCTGGATTGGAAGAGAATGATGGGTTCTCGTATCTGGAAATGAGAGTGGGTTCTGGAATCTAGAGAGGAGAGTGGGTTCTGGAATCCAGAAAGGAGAGTGGTTTCTGGAATGGAAAGAGTTCCGGAATCTGGGGAGGAAAGTGAGTTATGAATTTGGGAAGAAGAAAGGGTTCTGGAATCTGGAAAGGAAAGAGGGTTCTAGAATTGAGACAAATCTGGAACCTGGAAAGGAAAGTGAGATCGGGAATGCAAAGAGAAACGGTTCTGAAATCTGGAAAGGAAAGTGGGTTCTGGATATGAGAGATCTGGAATCTGGACAGGATAGAGGGCTCTGGATATGAGAGAGATCTGGAATCTGGACAGGAAATTGGGCTCTGGATATGAGAGAGATCTGGCATCTGGAAACGGAAGTGAATTCTGGAATCTAGAATAAGAAACGGCTCTGGAATCTGGAAAGGAGAATGGGTTCTGGAATCTGGACGAGAAAGACGGTTCTGGAAATGGAGAGAGGTCTGGAATCTGGAAAGGAGTGAAAGTTCTGGTTGTGACGACTGACTTTCCAGCTCGATATTCCTAGGTGACATGAAGAGTAAGACGCGTGAACCGCCTCAGGAGAAGAGGTTATGGCACATGTCAAGAAATTTTTGATAGCATCGTCAGGTTAGAAAAAAAACTAAAAAAAACTCCAGGGGGGGGGCGGGAAGATTGAGGCAGAAGGAGAGGATGAGAGAGGAGTGGTGTGGGTCTTGCAAGAACGGTGGTAGTAATCATGTCCCGGGGGGGGTGTAATTTATTTTAATTCACGTTAGCGAGAAAAATTTCAACGCCTACCGTTCAATATAATCAACAATAAATGTCAATATCAGTATAAATTTTGTTTACATTAGGTACACATCTTTCGCGTATTAATGCCTCACAGTTTCAAACTGAAATATATATATATCTATATATATATATATATATATATATATATATATATATATAATATAATTAATGAGAAAAAGGAGTAAAAATAACCTCATTTCTATAAGGACTGTGTGAGAGAAATATAGATGATGACATAAATATAATTAGCCAATCCCCTCTTTGCTTGTTTCAAGCAATAATATAATATAGAGAGTAACAAGGAGAAATTCCGCTTTGATTCGCCGTGATCTTTAAAAAAATAAACAAAAAAATTACTTCAGTGATGAGAGCATCAGAGATAAAGTCCTCCAAATTTCAAATACGTATGTATATGTACATGTATATGTATATGTACACGTATATGTATATGTATATGTGTGTATATATATATATATATATATATATATATATATATATATATATACATATATATATATATATATATGCAAGAAAGTTCTCTCATTACATTTCAGACGATGATAGAAAAAAAACAGAATATAAATATCAGATTACCTCATAACAGCAATAATTATGGTTATCTTCGAAAATTATTTTTTTGGCGAACTTTGCAGCGTGTTTCTTTCCATTTATCATTCGGTCCCAGTCTTGTACCATTCACGAAATGGTACGTGTGTGACATTCATT
>NC_061108.1:5824161-5849161 GCF_015104395.2 Macrobrachium nipponense
TGGCAGGAGATGTGAATTCAAAACTGATCCATAAATGATAGATGTGAATTCAAAACTGATTCATGAATGATAAGATGTGAATTCAAAACTGATTCATGAATGATAAGATGTGAATTCAAAAAAAACTGGATTCATAAGAATAAGGAGAGATGAATTCAAAAAACTGATTCATGAATGATAAGGAGATGTGAATTCAAAACTGATTCATGAATGATAAGATGTGAATTCAAAACTGATCCATAAATGATAGATGTGAATTCAAAACTGATTCATGAATGATAGATGTGAATTCAAAACTGATTCATGAATGATAAGATGTGAATTCAAAACTGATTCATGAATGATAAGATGTGAATTCAAAACTGATTCATGAATGATAAGGAGATGTGAATTCAAAACTGATCCATTAATGATAGATGTGAATTCAAAACTGATCCATAAATGATAGATGTGAATTCAAAACTGATCCATAAATGATAGATGTGAATTCAAAACTGATCATGAATGGGTCCAAAACATGTGATTCCAAAACTGATTTGAATGAATGAATAAGATTGTGAATTCAAAACTGATCCATGATAATGATAAAGATGTTGAAATTCCAAAAAACTGATCCATAAATGAGTAGATGTGATTCAAAACTGCATCCATTTAAATGATAAGTGAACTTAAAACTGATTCATGTAATGATAAAGATGTGAAATTCAAAAATGATCCAAAACAATGATTCCGATGTGAATTCAAAAATTGATTCAAATTGAATGCATAAAAATTGTGAATTCAAAACTTGATTCATGAATGAATTTTAAGAAAATGGTGAATTCAAAATTGATCCCATTAATGATAGATTGTGAAATTCAAAACTTGAATACATTACTGATCAAGATGTGAATGAATTCAAAACTTAGATCCATTAAATGATAGATGGAATTCAAAAAAATGAATTCCAAAATAAAGATGTATGTTGAATTCCCAAAAACTTGACATGATATGACTAATGTGGAATTCAAAACTGATTCCATAAATGATAGAGTGTGAACTTCTAAAACTGAATCCATAAATGCTTTAGATGTGAATTCCAAAACTGGATTCCATTGAATGATAGATGTGAATTCAAAACGATCCATAAATGATTAGAGTGAATTCCAACGATCCATTAAATGATAAGTGTTTGAATTCAAAAAACTGGATTCATTAATGATAGAGGTTGAATTCAAAACTGGATCCATTAATGATAGATGGTGAATTCAAAAACTTGGTCCCATAAATGAAAGAATGAGATGTGAATTTCAAAAAACTGATCCATGTAATGATAGATTGTGAATTCAAAACTGGTCCCCCCCCCCCCCCCCCCCCCCCCCCCCTTCCCCCCTTAATTGGAATGATAATGTGAATTTCAAAACTGATCCATTAAACTGGATAATGATGTGAATTAAAACTGAAACGGTCCATTAATGATAGAGGTGGTAATTCAAAACTTGATTCCATAAATGAATGATAAATAGTGGAATTCAAAACCTGATTTTCAATGAATGATAATGTGAAATTTCAAAAACTTGAAAATCCATAAATGAATAGATGTGAATTCAAAAAGAACCATTTAATGATAGTATGTGAATTAAAACTGCCCCCCCCCATCCCCTGAATGAAAAATAAATGCGGATTCAAAACCGGATCCATTAATGATAGAAGTGAATTCAAAAAAATGGTCATAAATGATTTAATGTGATATCTCAAAAAAACCTGATTCCATTAAATGAATATATGTTGAATTCAGAACATTGGATTCCATGAAATGAATAGATGGGTGAATTCAAAATTGATCCATAAAATGAAGATGTGAATCAAAAAACTGATTCCACAAATGATAGATGTGAAATTCAAAAACTGATTCCATTGAATGATAAGATGTTGAATTCAAAACTTGATTCCATTGAATGAAATAAAGATGTGAATTCAAAACTGAAGTGATTTCCCATTGAATGAATTAAGAATGAATGATTCCAAAACTGAATCCAATAAATGATCCGTGAAATCGAAATTCGACCATAAATGATAGATGTGAATTCAACCAAACCTGTATTCCATGAATGATAATAAATGTGGAATTCAAAATTGAAATTCCATAAAGTAATGTGAAAATCGAAATTGATCCATTAATGATAGATGTGAATTCAAAACTGATCCATTAATGATAGATGTGAATTCAAAACCCATCCATTAATGATAGATGTGAATTCAAAACTGATCCATTAATGATAGATGTGGATTCAAAACCGATCCATTAATGATAGAAGTGAATTCAAAACTGATCCACGAATGATATATGTGAATCCAAACCTGATCCATAAATGATATATGTGAATTCGAAATTGATCCATAAATGATAATGTGAATTCAAAACTGATCCATAAATGATATATTTGAATCCAAACCTGATCCATAAATGATATATGTGAATTCAAAATTGATCCATAAATGATAGATGTGAATTCAAACCTGACCCATGAAAAATAAGAGCAGTGAATTCACAACTGATCCTCGAATAATAGGAGGTGTAAATTCAAAACAGATCCATAAATGAAAAATGTGAATTCAAAAACTGATCCATAAATGCTAGATGTGAATTCAAAACTGAATTCACGCGACAAAGTCAATGGTTTTCCTAGAAGTCGACTTCAGTCTGACTTAAAAGTAAATGGAAATAACATAAGAAGACTTTGGAATTCATTAACTAAACCTTCACTCTTCGCTTTCTACGCGTACTTATTACGGATGTACGGACGCAGAGGTCCACAACAGTCCATTTCAGGATCAACAACAGTACATAACTCGATTTGCAAAATTTCACTGACGCCGTTTTCGTTCAAGGTAAGTGGACTGGATGGTAAACTCAAGCAAAATAGTCAGCTCTCCAACACCATGCACAATAAAAAGATGCTATCACTTTTTACTCTGCTTTTCCTTATTAAATACTAAAAATCATCATTAAGCCCTCACTGTTCTAAACATGTATGATAGTGATGGGTAAAATGTATTGCGAAGAGATTATCGGATACGGTAAATAATAATCAATTTACCTATACAGAGAAAGAACCAAAACTACCTACAATTCTTCTGAACTCTTTCCTACAACCACCCCCTAAAAAAAAAAATACTAATTGTGAAGGGTATAAAAAGAAAGAGCAAACACTGGCACCTACGAGGTCTTTCAGAACTGAAACGGAAATTGAGAGTGAAGAGTTTTGAAAGGTGTAAAAGGGAGAAAAACCTCAAAGCAGGTGCACTCTCAATCTATTATTAGTAAGATGGAAGAAAGAGAATATGAACGGAGGTACAGCAAAATGAATGAGAAGGGTTGCAGCTAGGGGGCAGAAGGGACATGTGCAAAGAACCTCAAGTTATGCTTACAGTGCGCTGCGTGAGGTGCACTGATGGCACTACCCCCTACGGGAATCAATCAAGAAAAATATTTTTTGCAAAAAAAAAAAAAAAAAAAAAAAAAAAAAAAAAAAAAAAAAAAAAAAAAACATTAATTAGGCGGCCTAATCGTTTATTTCAGTATTCTCAAATAATATACGTTTGCTACTCTTGAACATAACACTAGATTAAGTAAGGCAACAAAGCCACCGTTTATTTCAGCATTCTAAAATAATATACTTTTCTTACTCTTGAAACAAAACACTAGATTAAATATGGCACCATAGCTACCGTTTATTTCCTTATTCTCAAATAATACACTTTTGCTACTCTTGAACATAATACCTGAAATAAACTGAATCATAGCTATTACTATATGAAAATGAGGAAATAACAAATGGCCACAGCTGACAAAATACTGCCAAAGTATTACATCATAGCTGTCTCTATATTAAGGGAAAATGTAACTAGAGCTGAGAAAATACTGCCAAAGTATTGCATCATAGTTGTCTCTATATTTTAAGGACAAAATAAATGTTTACAGCTGACAAAATACTGCCAAAGAATTGCATCGTAGATATCTATATATTAAGGAAAAAAACAAATGACTAGAGCTGAGAAAATACTGCCAAAGTATTGCATCATAGCAGTCTCTACGGTAAGGAAAACATTTAAATGACTGCACAGCTGAGCCACGAAAATGACAGAAATGAATTAAAAATACACCAACAGCAACTTCTCTGATTTAAGAAAAGTCCCCCCTGCCAAGCTAATTTCTTCGGGGCACACCACCTCATTATTTTTCCCGACGACAGAGGCCAATCTCTCGAAGTCATTAGAACCCTTTTCTTTTCAGATATGAAACTAAATTCTTCGCCTAATTGATTATGGAGACTTCGGCGTTCTGGCAAAAGTGGGCGGGTTACGTCTACGATTTATATTTTGGTTTTTCTATTTTGCCGTTTAGATTTTTAATGCCTATGAATAAAGGTGAAATAATTTATTAAATATTAATATGGAGGCACGTTTTAATGTCTATGAATAAAGGTACGATAATTGAATAAATATTAATAAGGAGAGAGAGAGAGAGAGAGAGAGAGAGAGAGAGAGAGAGAGAGAGAGAGAGAGAGAGAGAGAGTATGCTGCTTCAAGAAATAGTTTTTGGTGTAAAAACATAAATATTATATACCTGTATTTAATGTATTATTATAAATCACAGTAATTTGAGAGAGAGAGAGGAGAGAGAGAGAGAGAGAGAGAGAGAGAGAGAGAGAGAGAGACTTAGACTATTATTTTCATTCGTATCTTCAGATAATCTTTTTTCAGATTATTCACTTTTCTTATATTAAGTATTAATATGAAGAAATGTTTTAATAGCTATCAATAAAGCTAAAATAAAGTATCAATATAGAGCCAAAAACAAGTTATCTTTAATATATGGTTTTTATATACCAATTTGTATAATTGGAATAATACCGTATTAAAATTAAGACACAATGCTTCTCATTAATTTTACGATGAACAGCTATTGGTAACAACAGCACATAATGCCATAGAGGAGAGAGAGAGAGAGAGAGAGAGAGAGAGAGAGAGAGAGAGAGAGAGAGAGAATCATAATTCATCATATTAGCACAATACATAACAGCAAATCCTCTCTAACTCGCAACGGAATTTTTTCTACATAATTTAGAAAGATATATATGAAAATACAATAAAAATATAAAGCAAATATATATATATATATATATATATATATATATATATAGTATATATATATATAATCGCATTATGTCTAGTACATAATTCATCACATTCCACATTTCGTGATTCATTTATACACACCTACATACACACACACACACACACACACACAAATTATATATATATATATATATATATATATATATATATATAATTATATATATATATATATATATATATATAAAAATTTTGCATTAAGCTACAAATGTCCCCTTTAATATCCAATTTCGGCCTTCTACCTCTTAATATATTTTCATATATGTTAACCGAAGGGGAATTTTTTTGTTGATAGATTCGTCCCCTCGTGGATTCGAACTAGCGGACAGAAGAGAAATCAGGACTTCAGTGATGTTAACCGACTCGGCCAACATACATGAAAATATACGAATTCCGAGGTAGAGCGAATTGGATATTAAAGGACATTTGGAGCTTAATGCGTGTATATGAATCAAAGTGATGTGATGAAAATTCATGTGTATGTATGTATATATATACAAATATATACTTAATACATATACACATACGAATGACAAACGCCACAGCATGCCATCAAGCAAACGACGTCCGCATAGGGTTAAAGACAGACAGACAGACAGAGACAACGAGTGACAGAAGACACGGGGAGACCAGTGACAGATGAGTCGCCCTGCATATGACAGCAAGCATCAGTCACTCAACCGAGTCGCTCTAGCAAAGGGCGGCTGTATGTCAGACAAGCGGACAGACAGACAAGACAGGTAACACGACTGATGTCCGCGGACAACGTTCGTGCGACTTTGATCTCTCTCTCTCTCTCTCTCTCTCTCTCTCTCTCTCTCTCCATAGAGATGAGGAATGTAAGAAAAAATGAATAATCTGAAAAAAGTGGATTTGAAAATGCGAATGAAAATGATAGTCAAGTCTCTCTCTCTCTCTCTCTCTCTCTCTCTCTCTCTCTCTCTCTCTCTCTCTCTCTCTCTAGAATTACTGATTTATAATAATATTAAATACCGGTACATAATATTTATCTCTTGAAGCAAGACTCTCTCTCTCTCTCTCTCTCTCTCTCTCTCTCTCTCTCTCTCTCTCTCTCTCTCTCTCTCTCTCTCTCCCTATAATTACTGTGATGTATAATAATTTGCATTTCGCGACAGTAAAGTCTCATCATCATTGTGATACAAACATGAAACATTGATAAATAAAATTTTTGTTCATAAATTATATTTCCCTTCTTAAAAATAAAACAAGAAATGTCACAATTCCAATTGTTGGAAATTACTTATGAAATCCAAAATTTGAAGGCCTGACAATCAGTGCTTTATTAAAAATATGCAAGCATACAATCAGAATAAAAAAAATATACCACGATTGTCTGCAAGAAATGAATGAAGTGAAGGAACTGCTACTGAGGAACTTTTAATTAATCCACAATAGATAATAGCAACTGTAGCATATACAGTTTATATACATAGAAAAAAATATATATACATAATATATATATATATATATATATATATATATATATATATATATATCCTATATCCCATATATATATATATATATATATATCCATCCATATATATAGATATATATATATTATATATATATTATATATATATATATAATATACTATATATAATATATATATATATATAGATTTAAACCAGTAACCAAAAAAACCAGGTTCCTTTAAAGCAGTTGTAGACAAAAACACGTTTTCTCATTTTGAAAAAAAAAGTACTAAAGTTGCAGAAAAATCCGCCTCGAGCCACATTTCTCGGAGCAGAATGAAAAAAAAAAAAAAAAAAAACACTTTTGTCCATGGAAAAAGGCATAAACCACCACCACCACCAAAAAAAAAAAAATAATAATAAATAAATAAAAATACATGTAAAGCAATAATGACTCCTGAACCCACTAGGAACCACAACGTAAAGAGTGGATCTCTCTCTCTCTCTCTCTGTATACATTTTCGAGTTATTTCCGCCAGTTTTTCCCTCAAGTTCCCCCCCCCCACCCCCCCTCCCCGCCCTCACTCCCCTTAGTTCTATTGCCTAAATCTTTCAAAGGAATCAAGGTTATCCGATTATGTTTTTCATGTTTCTAGTTGCCCTTTTTTTTTTTTTTTTTTTTTTTTGTTTTTTTACTTGATGTGAATCCAATTTTATTGAATACGGAATTATTATTCTCTCTCTCTCTCTCTCTCTCTCTCTCTCTCTCTCCTCTCTCTTTACTTGAGTAAGAATTCGTAAATTACTGGAAGGTATATTTTAAAAGTATCTCGTTCTCTCTAGATTTTGCTCCATTGAAAACCCACTCCGTCACATATCTACCGGTTGCCCTGTAAACATTTATATTAAATGAGAGAGAGAGAGAGAGAGAGAGAGAGAGAGAGACTGCGTCCGATCTAAGCCTTTGAAAACACGTTTCAAAGAAGTGCTTGCAAGCAAAGGAGTGCTTTAACCCTTTGTCCGCGACAAAAGCGGTCGCAACCAGCCGTACCAAGTGTTTCGTTGTGCTAAGAAGAATTCTCCTGATGCTCTTAAAGGATTATCGAGCCGATGGATGGAGAACGAAGAAGGAAGACAAAAGAAGGTAAGGAGAAGAAGAAAAAAAGAAAGTGGAGGAGAAGAAGGAGAGGAAGAAGGAGAAGAAGAGAAGAAGAAGATAAGAGAGAAAGTGAAGGGAGGAAAAGGAAAAAAGGCGGAAAAAAAAGAAGAATAAAAAAAAAACAGAAAATAGAAGGAAGAAGAGAGGAGGAGGAACGAAGAAGAAAGGAAAAAAGAAGAAGAAAAAAAAGAATGAGAAGAAGAAGAAGACAAAGAAGAAGAAGAAGAAGGAGAAGAAGAAAAAAAAGAGGTAGAAGAGGAAGAAGGATGAGGAGGAGGAGAAGAAGAAGAAGAAGAAGAAGAAGAAGAAGAAAAAGAAAGAAAGAAAGAAAGAAAGAAAGAATGAATACACTACAAAGTGAACGGAAGAGCTTTATATTCGGTTCATTTTAAAGTATTTCTGTTTTCATTTTGTTCCATCAACTTGACGTATAAATCGAAAATCAACTCTATCATTAATATACAGAACAGAATTTAGGCCACAGGCCAAATAGCTGGGACCTACGAGGTCATTCAGCGCTGAAAGGGAAATTGATAATAAAAAGGTTTGAAAGGTGTAACAGGAGGAAAACCTCAAAAGTATTTGCACTATGAATCAATTGTTAGGAAGATGGAAGAAAGATAATATGAACGGAGGTACAGCAAAAAGCAATGAAAGGAGCTGCTGACAGCCTGGAGTACTGCCTACAGTGCACTGCGTGAGGTGCACTGGCATCACTAACCCCTTTACGGGCAAGGCAGATCGACAATTTGAGAACTGACTGACCTACGTTCGTTATGTTATAAAATCATTTTTTGAGTGATTATTTATTTTTAATGTTAATTTTCGATGAAAGAGCAAAAAAGCAACCTGAATACTGCAAGATGACGAAACACTTCTCTGAAATGTAAATGTTATACGAACATTTTTGAACGATATATTTTTACTACCCAACATTTCAAGGTTCCAGCCCATTACAAAATTTAAGCTGCAACTCCCGAGGGTGTTGCAATATTTGCAATGATGTCAAAGGACGCAGATTTGCATCGTGTGATTTAATATATTATTTATAATCTCTCTCTCTCTCCTAATTTGTGGAAATGTTCACAAATTACTGGGAGATCCCTCTTACAGTTATTTTCCAATGATGCTCTCTCTCTCTCTCTCTCTCTCTCTCTCTCTCTCTCTCTCTCTCTCTCTCTCAATATCGGAAAATTTTCACAGATTGCTGGAAAATATCTTTTACGAGTAAGACTCTCACCCCCCCAAACACTCTCTCTCTCTCTCTCTCTCTCTCTCTCTCTCTCTCTCTCTCTCTCTCTCTCTCTCTCTCTATTACCTAATATTCTAAATGACCATATAAAAAATTAATAATTTTAAGGATGCCAAAAAAACCTTGGATCGGAAGAATATTTTTACCCATATTTTTAAAAAAAAACAAATAAATTTTCACCTCACCGGCAGAGGGACCTTACAAATAAAATTTATATAAATAGATTAAAAAAATAAACGCTGCAAATTGATTATTGAAATAAAGTGGTCAAAAAATACAATTTGCGTAAATGCTTGGTCAAGGATATTGCCACAATTGTAATTATTAATTTTTTCAATATTCGTTTATTCCTTGCTACTTGTTCAGATGGTGTGATTAAATTGCTCTCTCTCTCTCTCTCTCTCTCTCTCATACAGACCCACACATTCACATACACACGCACGTACAAACTAACTAACTATATAATATATATATATATATATATATATATATATATATATATATATATCTATATGTTAGAATAAAGAAAAAAATATATACATATCATATATGTGTATATACATACATATATTATATTGAATATATATATATATATATATATATATATATATATAAAAAAATATATATATATATATATATATATATATATATATATATATATATATATATATATATATATGTGTGTGTTGTGTGTGTGTGTGTGTGTGTACATATATCGAGCTAAAAATTTTCCTTAAATATCTAATTCGCTCTACCTCGGAATTAATATATTTTCATATATGTTTAACCGAGGGGGAATGTGATATGACTTATATAATGACTACGTGCGGGCAAAAGCACTACCACACTACCGAGGACGAGATGGGCTTGATGCGTCCTCCCAAAATCTAAAAATAATACCTGAGCGCGGCAGGTATGTTTTTGAGATGGGGAGGCGGGGCATAAACTTATATCTCTTGCGGTGGCTGGGGTTGGCTAAGGCTTCACTGCCAGTCCTGGAATTGAGAGGTCGATGGTTCGTGCCCGTCGGCCGCCAATTCTATTATCGCTTAATTAATTCCCCCTCGGTTAAACATATATGAAAATATATTAATTCCGAGGTAGCTTGATATATGTATATGAATCACGGTAATGTGATATGACTTATATATATGTACGTGTGTGCGCATATGTGTTCGGGTGTGTACATATGCATGTATGAAGTATAAGCACGTTTTTTTTTTTGGGGAAGAGGCAAAAAACAATATATATATATATATATAATATATATATATATATAATATATATATGTGTGGTGTGTGGTGTGTGTGTGTGTATATATATATATATATTATATATATATATATATCATCATCATCAAGAAAAAACTAAACCTATAAATGGTTGGCGGTAGAAATACTCTTACCATAAGAGTATGTTCCTGTCTTAAATAAGAGGCTCTCAAAAAAAAAAAAAAAAAAAAAAAACTATTACTCATTACTTAGCCAACAGCACCAAAGAAAAGCAATATCATCCCAAATGAAGCTATGTCTCATGATATGAGGTCATCTTGATGTCTGAGATTGCCATGACAGCCAGAGAGAGAGAGAGAGAGAGAGTCTCTCTCTCTTTCTTTCTTTCAAAAAATACTCATGAAGTATACTAGTATGACGTAACCCCTTTTCTCTATCTTTTAACCATGAGAGAGAGAGAGAGAGAGAGAGAGAGAGAGAGAGAGAGAGAGACCCCCTCTCTCTCTCTCCTATTTCTTTGTGATATAATAAATAGCTCTTTGCATTGGTAAGTTACTACGTTTTGTTACCTCATGTGTGGGGTCTTCACCACTCTCTCTCTCTCTCTCTCTCTCTCTCTCTCTCTCTCTCTCTCCACGGAACAACCCACCACCATCATCGTCACCTAGTTCGGATAATAAGCCAATCGCCGGCTTCGCAAACACTTCATTAGCGCGATTCAGCGAGGTGAAAGCAAACAACTCCAGTTGCATTTGAGAGGGACATTCGTAGTAATCAAAGCAAGCACTTGTCAGTCACAAGTAGGCAACAGCAATGGGTGACGCTAGCTTGCTGCTTGCTACAATCAAGCAGGCAGAGCAGAGCAGAGCAGGAAGACACAGGCGAATATTTATCCTCCCAAGCTTAGATATATGGAAGAGAGAGTTACAAGGAGAGAGAGAGAGAGAGGAGAGAGAGAGAGAGAGAGAAGAGAGAGAGAGAGAGAGAGAGAGCTCATATTTGTAAAATATATCTTCATTTACTAATATTTTGTCACGCCTGAAAACGGAGAGAGAGAGGGAGAGAGAGAGAGAGAGAGAGAATGGGGTTTATACTTGTAAAATATAATTCATTGATTCATGAATACTTTCTCAAGTCAGGGGAGAGAGAGAGAGAGAGAGAGAGAGAGAGAGAGAGAGAGAGAGAGAGAGAGAGAGAGAGAGAGAGAGAGAGTCTTATATACAACCACAGCGCATCATATAGCCAATTAGACTGATCTTAATTAAAGATCGCATCGGAAAACGTGAAAAATAAATAAATAAACAAATAACTAAATAAATAAAAACCCTACTTTCCCCTTAACATCTCCATACAAGCTGAGGTAGTTACAGTCACCGGAGGAAATAGTGGAACAGAATGATAAATTAAGGTCTATAGGCCACACAGAATCAAATAAGCCTATAGGATCAAGGCCCTAGGCCCAGCTCAGCTGGGACTAAAGAGGTCATTCAGCTCTGAAACATAAGCTGAGAATAATGAAAGTCTAAAAGGTGTAACCGGAGGAAGACCTCAAAAAAGCAGATACACCATGAATCATTCGCTAGGAGATGGAGGAAAGAGAATATTAACGGAGGTACAGTTAAAAGAAAAAAAAGGACTCAAATCGGGCTTTGCATCTCGTCCATTATTCAAAAAGGTATTCCAGTCGACGAGAGCTACGAGGCGAATGGAGGACCACCGGAAGTCCCGTCCGACAAGCGGCTTACTTTGATCCTCTATGGCAACGCAGAGAGAGAGAGAGAGAGAGAGAGAGAGAGAGAGAGAGAGAGAGAGGTCATATTTGTATAAGATATCTATTTGGTTCATGAATATTTTCCCAAGTTGGAAGAGAGAGAGAGAGAGAGAGAGAGAGAGAGAGAGAGAGAGAGAGAGAGACCTTACAGACCTTACAGACCTTACATCTTGTTCGGGTTGCCCCAGGTCCCTCAGTGTGAGGCACCTCTAATGTCTACCAGAGAGTTGCTAGTACATCTTCCGGTATGATTTTGCATCTTCCAATCTTGGATGGTCTGGGATGCAGTTTAGATATTTGTCGAGCTTATTCTTAAACACATCTACGCTCACTCCTGATATATTCCTCAGATGAGCTGGCAACGCATTGAATAGACGCTGCATTATCGATGCTGGTGCGTAGTGGATTATGTCCTGTGTGCTTTCCTTATTTTTCCTGGTATATTTTTGGGCACTATTAATCTACCTCTGCTTCTGCTCTTTCTGATATTTTAGTTCCATGATATTTTCTGCTATTCCTTCTATCTGTTTCCATGCCTGAATTATCATGTAGCGTTCTCTTCTCCTTTCCAGACTATATAATTTTAAGAATTGTAGTCTTTCCCAGTAGTCTAGGTCCTTAACTTCTTCTATTCTAGCTGTAAAGGACCTTTGTACACTCTCTATTTGTGCAATATCCTTTTGATAGTGTGGGTACCATATCATATGCAATATTCAAGTGACCTTACGAACATATGTTTTATAAAGCATAATCATGTGTTCAGCTTTCTTGTTTTGAGTGCCGTAACAACATTCCATTTTTGCTTTACATTTTGCCAACAGAGTTGCTATTTGATCATTGCATAACAGTTCCTATTCATCATCACACCAAGGTCTTTAACTGCTTCCTTATTTGTGATGGTCTCATTATTAGGTCCCTTATATGCATATAGAGAGAGAGAGAGAGATTTAATAAATGCTTATTTTGATGCTCTACGGCTTCAAAGAGAGAGAAGAGAGAGAGAGAGAGAGAGAGAGAGAGAGAGAGAGAGAGATAGACACCCGGAATTACGACTGTGAACCAAATAGTTGCTCTGTAGAGAAATCTGAGCCCAGTCACTTAAAAAAAGAAAAAATCTCCAATGGACCACTTGTAGCCGTTCCTCAATTTTCCTTTTTTGTTTTTTCAAAGAATATTTTCAATAACAGGTGAATTCAACATTTATAATGATAAGCCAAGAGAGTTGAATTACATTTATGTAGGAATATTATTGATTCCATCCTGGAACTTCAGAAGTTCGAGCGAAAAATCAATGCATTACTATGCTAATACCTTTCTTCATGCATTTTAATATATTTCATCTATTTGTATATTGATTTTTTTTTACCTTTTTAATAAGTAGGGTCTCTTATTTTTGCTTTTCACATTACCTCCTTGTACCTCTTCCTAATGGACACCTTAATATTCTTTGGAAGCTTGAATTTCTAGTCAGTGGGCCCCTCTGGTGGGTTTGTTCCATATGAATAGGGTTCATCTACTGAATAAATGAATATCATCATCCAATGAATAATAATAATAATATTTGAATCTAATGTATTTCAGGAAGATAAGATGTATTTTATCCCACATTTTCATCAATATTAATTTATACGTTATAATAAATCATTAATTTCGGGGAAAATAGAGAATATTTATTAACAAATAATATTAAGATCTTACTGGAGATAGATATTCTTTCCAAATAAAGCTCTATACATCAATTAGACTTTTTCTCGCAAAATATTAAGAAAAAACCAATAATCCCGCAATACAGATAACTCCCCGTAGGACGTACCGCCGTCAATGCGCTTCACGCGGTGCACTGTAGGCACTGCTCAAGGTTCGTTGCAGCGTGCCTTCGGCCCCTAGCTGCGACCCCTTTAATTCTTTTTGACTGTACCTCCGTTCATATTCTCTTTCTTCCATCTTGCTTTCCTCCATCGCCTGATAATTGTTTCGTAGTGTAACTGGGAAGTTTTCCTCTTGTTACACCTTTCAATCCGTTCGAGTCTTTATTTCATTTCAAGCGCTGAATGACCTCATGAGTCCCAGCTTGGCTTGGCCTGTGGCCTAAGTGTTATATTCTATTCCAATGCGGATGATGGAAGGTCATATAATGTCTGCATTCCATTTCCTGTACATGACACTAAGTAAGCATATCATTCAATTCGTGATATCCTTCAGGGGCCGGAGGAGGAGGAGGAGGAGGATTTCGGCTTTGTCGTCGACCTGCAACTTCTGACGACGGGTTCCTGAGTGGCGTCCCGTCACAGCTCCCGGGGGGTGCGGTGCGGCTATTGAGCGTGAAATGACACACAGGTAGCGCCCGGTCGGTCATGCTCCAAAGTCTCTAAACTGACGAGCCGTAGGATGCAATTTGCGATAACGATCGTCTCTCCGGGTTGTTTATCATCTCTTGACAAAAGACTTCGTCGCAGAATGATTGCGTAGTTTAAATGTTTATACCCTAGAGAGGCTGTCCAAATATCGGGCGTTCGAATATCCCAGGTGACGAACCGCTTATCAGTTATATAGTTCACCTTTGGTATTATTGCCGAAGAGAGCCGAACCGTACATCTGATAGTTGTAGCTTAATGTATGTGAATCTATCTATCTATCTATCTATCTATCTATCTATCTATCTATCTATATATATTATAGATATATATATATATCATATATATATATATATATATATATATATACTATATATATATAGATATATATATATATATATATATATATATATATATATATATATATATATATAATATATCAGCCAAGGCCACAGTATATATATATAAATATATATATATATATACATGGCTCCGGACATAATACAACAATAACAATCAAATCATATAATAACAACAACAACAACACTAACAACCGAACCTCTTCTACACAATACCTCCCACGAAAGAGAGAGAGAGAGAGAGAGAGAGAGAGGGAGAGAGAGAGAGAGAGAGAGAGAGAGAGATGCTCAGGCAATGCTCCTAAACACCAGAGCATCACAAAAGGTGATGACGAGGAAAGGTAGTCTACACTAACACAAACGCTCACAAACACACACACGCACACACAAACGTGCGCGCGCGCACGCACACACTTCCTGGGCGGGGCTATAACTCCCCCTTTATCATATTTGCAGAATCTGGCTCACTCAGCGTGACCTCTTCCTGCTAACTAACTATACGCGAGATGTTTCTCTCTTGGAGTTGTATACATGATAGACGTACGTACTTACATACATCCATACACGAATGTATATGTATATTATATATATATTTTTTTCCCCGGGGCAGGTAGTGGAGGGTGTGGGTGAGGGGGGGGGGGGGGGGGGAAATTCACTGACACCCCAACTTGAGGCAGCAAATATACTAATTGCGATCTGTGATCAAATAAGACAGATATTATTCGACATAGAAAATCTATCGAAAATCAATAAATATCAATATTTCCTTTGGTATTTTTTGTGATGTCCGGAGAGTTTATAAACCCACTAAGGCGCAGAGAGCATTTTCGAGTATTGGGGGGTGGAGGGGGGACTGTCCACACAAGTGGTAATGAAACGAAAAATCAAATAAACAAAAAACACGAAGGAAGGTGGAAAGTACCTAATATCAGTGTCACTTCGTAACCAAGACTTCCGTTCTTGAATTCACCTAATTAAGATATATAAATAAATACCAAATTAAAACACGGCGAATCTGACACTCATTTTGGTTATTTCTATTCTTGTCGGGAAAGGGATTAGTACACTCGGCAAAGAAAATAATGCCTCAGAATTTTGTAACGGCAAAACACAGAGTGATATCTAAAAAATATTCTGCTGACGTAGCCAACTTACTGATGCATAACCATGCAGGTATCGGTTTAATATACCATCTATTTAATCCGGGTTTTTCAGTCAGAAAATCTAACTACCATTATGTGAAGGAATATGGTATACCCCTGTTGGAGGGGTAGCGCCGTCAGTGCACCTCACACGCTCTACTGTAAACATTACTTATCGTTCTTTGAAGCGTCCGTTCCTTATACTATATCTCTTACCAACTGCTTCGTTTCATAGTGCAACTATGAAACCAAGAGGAAAACTGACAAGTTTTCCTCTTGGTTTGCCTTAAAAATCCTTTTTACTTACGTTTCCCATTCAGTGCTGAATGACCTCACACGTCCCTGCGCCTGGCCTTTGGCCTAAATTTTATATTCCATTTAAAATAACAGAGGCAATTTTTAAATTTTGATTTTGCCCTTGAACGAAAAATTCTGAAACTAATTTTGCCAGAATGGTGCAAATGACAACATATAAACCAGGTCATATGTATTCTAGTAGTCACATCACAGGGTATGTTCCGCGAAATAAATAAAATAATCAGTTAAAAAGTAAATAAATTTTTAAAAACTCGAGATATTTTTAATATATTAGTTTCCAAGTCACCCTGCCTTATGATGAGACAGCGTAGAGGACCCGTATAGTAGGTGCCTCGAGATGACCTCAGATGACCTAGGATGACCTCTGGTTCGTCTGTGATAATCAATTCAGATACGAGAAGCGTTTTATGGACCTTTTATGCTCATATTACTTCCCTTTGGTCAGGTTATTATGATATCCGCATAACCTTTCGCTATTCTTAAGATTTAGGTGATAGCCAAATGGGGACATTTTAGTTATTTCAAAATCCTAGGCACATATTGCTGGAATTTTTATCAAAATTTTGGATGGAAAATTGGGATTAAAATCACCCTGATCTGGAAGAGACATTCACTTTTTTTTTTTAATGGTTTCAAGGTTATTGATAATTTAGAAATTCTTCTTCAAGGCAAGTCACTAAATGAAATATGAAATAAAATTAAGTGTTATTACAGTCAGGTCCGGCATGCATAGTAGTTCAATAGTGTTTTTACCCAAACAACACAATTCGTTTAAATACATCAAAAGTAAAAAAAATTCTCTCTTCTCTCCCTTCTCTCTCGACTTCTTCTCTCTCGTTCTCTTCGTCTCTCTCTTGCTCTCATCTCTTCTCGTCTCTTCTCTCTCTCTCTGATTTAAATCCGGTAGAATTAGGAATCTGTTATGCTATTCTGTTGTTGTGAAAATCCCAGAATTCGAAATGAGAAGGCGGATAGGGACAGCCCTCTAATGTGAACTCTCTCTCTCTCTCTCTCTCTCTCTCTCTCTCTCTCTCTCTCTCTCCTTGTCCGATCCACTCGACCGTCAGATGCAATTCCGCGAGTCCTTCCTCCTCCTCTTCCTCCTTCAGATAGATTCTCACACTATCTCCTTCCGATGGGTACATTGTCCAGGAGGGGTGTGGCCAAAGAGAGAGAGAGAGAGAGAGAGAGAGAGAGAGAGAGAGAGAGAGAGTGGGGGGGGAGGGGGGGGGGAGGGGGGGGGGAGGCATCTGTACATTCAATCGTTGTTTCTGGGTACCATATCTCCAGTTCGTCCTCTCTCTCTCTCTCTCTCTCTCTCTCTCTCCTCTCTCTCTCTCTCTCTCTCTCTCTCTCTCTCTCTCTCTATATATATATATATATATATATATATATATATATATATATACACACACAAATATTACATTATATAAATATAAATATATATATTATATATATATATATACTATATAATATACTGTATATGTAATATATATATATATATATATATATATATATATATATATATATATATATATATATATATATATATATATATATATATATATATATATCTGTCTCTCGCTCTCACTCTCCCTCCTATAAAAATGAGACATAAAAAATAAACAATCTGAAAGAGACGATCTAAAAGCACGAGTTAACACAGTTGCTAAATTCATATCTCTCTCTCTCTTCTCTCTCTCTCTCTCTCTCTCTCTCTCTCTCTCTCTCTCTCTCTGATTCGAGTTCCCAGGGGACACATCGAAATATTCTCGAGCGCATCTGGATTAGTTACGCATTCTTTTTGACTTTAAAGGGGGTTGCGAGGGGGCCGGAGGGGGGGGTGGGGGGTGGGGGCGAGGGGAGGAGAAAGCTCTCACAGTGCACACACTCGCTCGTCGCAGCTTCGTTATGCCAGTTTTATAAGCCATTAAACACTTTGGAACGAATAACGCGGAGAGAGAGAGAGAGAGAGAGAGAGAGAGAGAGAGAGAGAGAGAGAGAGAGAGAAATAAAATACAAAATCACGTTATAAGCATAAGTAATATAACTGAATGAAATGATCGAATACAATACTTGAAATACTTTATTTACCTGAAAAAAATTAATAAGACTGAATGAAATTATCGGATAAAAAACTTTAAATACTTTATTTACCTAAAAAATAAAAATTAGTAAAACTAAATGGAATTATCGAATAAAATACTTTAAATACTTTATTTTCCTAAAGAATGAAATAATAAAACAATGAAATTATCGGGTAAAATACTTGAAATACTTTATTTACCTAAAAAATATAAAATAAAATAAATAAAAAATCAAGAGTGAGAGGAACTCGACAGAAAACATCTCGTAAGAAACATCGACGGAACAAAAACATCGCGACACAGAATATCAGGAAAATGATAAGACGTTGTCGATCAAAAACGTTACGAAAAAAAAGTAAAAAAAAAAATTAAATAATAAAACATCACTGAACAAAAACATCTCGAAAGATGAACATCGACTAAACACAAAAACATCGCGGAACAAAGAACAAAGAGATTGGGGAACAAAGAACAAAGACATCGGGGAACATAAACATCGACGAACAAAAACATCGACGAAACAAAAACATCGCGAGACAAAAACATCGTGGAACAAAGACAACGACGAAATCAAAACATTACACAAAAAAAAACAATAACAAACACATCGCGAAACAAAAGTATAAAAAAACAAAGAAAAAGATCACAAAATAAAAAAAATCACAAAACCAAATAAAAAAAAAAGTAATAACAAAACGGAAAAAATCATAGAAAACCATTAAAAAAAACAAAATCAGAAAAAAAAAAAAAAAAAAAAACAAAAAAAAAAACCTTAAAAAAAATGCCCCCCAAAAAATGTTTCACAAAAAAAGAAAAAATTGTTTAGAAAATAAAAAAAAAATCACAGAAACAAAAAAAGAAAAAATTGCTTAAAAATACAGAAAATAACAGAAAAAAACAAAAAATTACTTAAAAAGCATGCAAAAAATCATACACAAAAAGAAAAAAACACGAGGAGACTAAAGAATCACAAAAAAATTTAAAAGCAAATACACAACGAAAAAAAAAAAAAAAAAAAAAAAAAAAAAAAAAAAAAAAAAAAAAAAAAGGGGGGGGGGGGGGGGGGGGGGCGGGGGGGGGGGGGGGGGGGGGGCTCCACTTCCTGGAGGGGTCCATTTCAAGCAGAACACCGAACGAAATCTTCCCGGACGGCGACAAATAATTCAAGGACGGTCACTCGAAGCCAGATCGCCGTCTTTCATAAAAAAAAAAAAAAAGTCTTTCATAGAAAAGTTCTTCCATAAAAATGATATTTCATATAAAAGGTGTTTCATATTCAGGGTTCTTTCATAAACAGGGGTATTTCACAAAAACTGTCTTTCATAAACAGGGTCTTTCATAGACAAGTTCTTCCATAAAAATGATGCTTCATATAAAAGGTGTTTCATATTCAGGGGTCCTTCATAAACAGGGGTATTTCATAAAAACTGTTTTTCATAAACAGGGAATTTCATAAAAAAGGTCTTTCATAAACAGGGGTCTTTCATCAACATAATGTTTCATATAAAAGGTCTTTCATATTCAGGGGTGTTTCATAAACAGGGGTATTTCATAAAAACTGTCTTTCATAAACAGGGCATTTCATAAAAAAGGTCTTTCATAAAAAAGGTATTTCAAAAAACAGGCCTTTCATGAAAAATGTCTTTCATACACAGGGTCCTTTCATAAAAAATTTCTTTCATAAACAATGTCTTTCATAAACAGGGGTCTTTCATAAAAAATGTCTTTCATAAACAGGGTTATTTCATATGAAAGGCCTTTTGTAAAAACAAGTCTTTCATAATAAAGGTCTTTCATAAAAAAGTCTTTTATAAAAATAGTCTTTCATAAAGTTATTTTTTAAAATAAACCAGGACTTTCATAAAAAAGGGTCTCTTCTGAAAAACGTCTTTCATAAACAATACGGGACTTTCATAGAATGTACGGGACTTCCATAAAAAATACGGCGCTTTAATTAAAAAAAAATACGGACCTTTCATATCATAAAGCATGAAAGCGCACTGAAGGCACAGACATCATGATGATACACACTCTCTCTCTCTCTCTCTCTCAAAGGCAACCTATGCATCATTTATATACAGCTAGTCTGGGATATTATGACCCCGGAGTTTAAAGACGATACTTCAAAATCAGTGAGAGAGAGAGAGAGAGAGAGAGAGAGAGAGAGAGAGAGAGAGAGAGAGAGAGAGAGAGAGAGAGAAATGTTAAAAGCTTCATCTATTTCCACCTCGTGCCAAATGCAAATACGACTGGAGAGTTGAAAAACGCCGAGGGAGTGAAAGAGATTCGAGGGAGACAGAAAAGAGTTAATGATAAAGGTTGAGAGAGAGAGAGAGAGAGAGAGAGAGAGAGAGAGAGAGAGAGAGAGAGAGAGAGAGCGTATCATCATAGAGAGAGCCTTGTATTTAAATAAATCAGTTGAGAGAGAGACAGTTATATTTAAACTAATCAGTTAAAAGAGAGACAGAGAGAGAGAGGGTTGTATTTAAACTAATCAGTTGACAGAGAGAGAGAGAGAGAGAGAGAGAAGAGGAGAGAGGAGAGAGAGGAGGAAGAGAGGAGGATGAGATAGAGAGAGAGAGAGGACAACCTGAACAATTATTGATTAAATTTCCAACGTAAAATACAGCCAGATTAGTTCAAGATAATCAATAGGAGAAAATAAAAAAATAAACAGAAAATAACAACATATCTAGCCAGATAATATACGAGAAAAAACATGTTTCTTTTAGCAATAAATAAAAATATTCAGTCTAGAAAACTGTCGTCTAGTACATCATTAAAATTCACTTGAAAAAAAGGCGACTCTACAGTAACCCAAAAGCAAAGTTCTATTAAAGAGGAAATGAAAGATCTTTCAAATTCTCAAAGCTTTAACAAAATGAAAGTAAAAGTCTAAAGTCTTTAAAAATAAAAAATAAAAGTCAGCTATTACTGGATACTCCAAACAATCACCTAATGCCTTTGAGCAGTTTCATGTGTGATGTTATTTAGAAAAGCCAGACACGTAACTGGAAACATAGAATGCTAAATGCTCATTTTTACTATCGTTAACTTTTCACAAGCTTTAATTTAAAAATATAATCACCAACAATCAGAATTTATTAGCACAAGTTTTTCCCACAAGACTTTTATACTTTTATTCAACAATAAAATCGCTAACAATCATAATTTATTAGCATATAACTTTTTCTGAAGAATTTATTTAAAAATGAAATCACTAAGAATCAGACTTTATTATCGTAAATTTTTCCACAAAACTTTTATTTAAAAATAAAATGACTAACAGTCAGAATTTATTATAAATTGTTCACAAAATTTGTATTTAAAAATAAACTAACTGGCAATCAGAATTTATTACATATCTTTTTCCACAAAACTTTTATTTAATAACAAAATCACTAACAATCAGAATTTATTAGCATATAACTTTTTTCATAAGACTTTTATTCAATAACAAAATCACTAACAATTAGAATTTATTGGCGTTTAACTTTTTTCGCAACTTATATTCAGTCAAAAATCACTAACAATCAGAATTTATTAGCGTATAACTTTTCTCAAAAGACTTTTATTTAATAATAAAATCACTAACAATCAGAATTAGCGTATAACTTTTTTCAAAAGACTTTTATTCAATAGTAAAATCACTAACAACTAGAATTTATTAGCGTATGAATTTTTTCATAAGATATTTATTCAATAATAAAATCACTAACAATCAGAATTTATTAGCGTATAACTTTTTTCACAATAATTAAATCACTAGCAATCGAATTTATCAGCAAAAGCAGACTACGATTATTAAAAATAATATTCTCTAACGTTCAGTGTCTTCTCATTTACGCAACATCAGCAATAAGTCAATTGAAGGTCAACTTTGCAAGCATCATTGATTGTTGTCTGTACTGAAGCAATCGCATTTACTTTCCAGGTGCCCCTACCCATACCCTCAATATTAACTGGCCCATTACCAACATCCACTGCTGCAATCAACTGCTCCAGTCAACTGCTGCTGTCATTGTTGCAGTCAATTGCTCTAGTCAACTGCTGTTATTGATTGCTTCAGTCAACTGTTGTTATCAATTGTTGCAGTCAGCTGCTGCAATCAACCTTTAAAGTCAACTGTTGTTATCAATTGTTGCAGTCAGCTGCTGCAATCAACTGTTAAAGTCAACTGTTGTTATCAATTGTTGCAGCCAGTTGCTGCAATCAACTGTTAAAGTCAACTGTTGTTGCCAATTCTTGCAATCAATTGCTCCAGTCAACTGCTGCAATCAACTGACCTCAGTCAAACATTCATTCCACCTGAAGAATCTAGGACTGAGAGAGAGAGAGAGAGAGAAAGAGAGAGAGAGAGAGAGAGAGAGAGAGAGACGCGACCCTGGAGACTCACCTTCTTCTGGAGCTTGGGTCCCCTCTCGAGGGCGACCATCACGGCCTCCGAGAGCTTCTCTGGCAGCTGGTGGAGGAGGCGCGAGAGCCCCATGGCTTCCAGCGACTCGTGCACCCGGCCCACTGCTCCGGCTAGGTCAGACCACGCCCCGTCGACCTCGGCCAAGGGCGCGAGGCAGCCCCTGGCGACGTTCAGGCAGAGGCCTAAGCAGGGCGGGGCCGAGGCGCCGTGGCAGGCTCCGCAGTACTGGAGGCGGGCGGCTGCTTCGCCGCATTCCTGGGGCACGGGCAAATTCCGGGCGGTGTTGACGACGTCGGCGCCGACGTCCAGGGCGTGCAAAAGCAGGCGGGCAGACTGGAGCCCGCGGAGGAGGGGTTCGCCCACCAGCGTGGGGATGATGCCCCAGGGCTGGACGATCCTCTGCGCGTCCCTGAGGCATTCAGTGTAGGCCTTGGAGAAGGGGGGCATGCGCGCGTGGAGGGCGCTATGGTACACCGGGGGGAAGAGGTTGTCCCAGAAGGACTCGAGGGGCCTCTCCAGCGCCCTCTCGTCCTCGAAGTCCGTGAGGCCTTCCCTCAGGCCGGAGTACAGGTCGTGCAAGACCTGCTTGGCTGAAGGGGCAAGTCTCGGGTACGTGTTCTGGAACTCTTTTATCGCTCTATGTTCGCTGTTCGTCAGGGCCTCTTCGACCACACCTGCAAGGAGAGGACACGGAGTTATTACTGTCGTATCTACAATTGCAAAGATATATAAAGTAAAAAAAAAAAAAATTGCTAAAATAAATATAAATTATCTATTATTCATAAATCATTTTCAAAACTTCCTAATAAATGTCTTCCCCGGGTAGATACAATCTAAGGTTTATCGGAATTACTTTCGTATTACAATTGAAAAGATATATAAAGTAAAAAATACACTAAAATAAATATAAATTACCTATTATTCATCAATAATTTTTAACAATTTCTAATAACTGTCTTCTCCGGGTAGATACCAGCCAAGGTTTATTATCATTATGGTCGTATTTTCGACTTTTGAGTATTTTAAAAGTCCCAAGGAATTTTTTCCCCCACATTATCACTATATTAAACGTGTCTTAAAAAATATCAGTAGCCAATAATCGGTGGACCGCATAAACTTCACTCGCCTAAAATCACATCTATACATATTTCTCACAAATGACAAGAACACACAAAAGCAGGAACTAATAATGATGTCAAGTAGATTACGAAATCCTCCTAAAAATAACAACGATGAACCAGTGACAGACAAATATCAACGCTAAAAAGTCTGACCAGTTTAAGATTCCTGCTGAGTACAGACTGCCAAATTACAGGGGATCACTCAGTATGAGTGTTAAAGATGTTATCAAGTGTATTTTTCACCGTTTATGCTCGCTCTCTCTCTCTCTCTCTCTCTCTCTCTCTCTCTCTCTCTCTCTCTCTCTCTCCATAGGGAATTATGTGCCTAGTGGTAGCCAAGCGGACAACACGAAGTCAGCTCTCTCTCTCTCTCTCTCTCTCTCTCTCTCTCTCTCCTTATGTGTCTGTGTATATACATACATACATACATAAAAAAACATAGGATGATAACAATAGAGAGAGAGAGAGAGAGAGAGAGAGAGAGAGAGAGAGAGAGAGAGAGAGAGAGGAGTCTTCGACAGCCGCCCTCCCCCCCAAAAAAAAAAATATTACCCGAAACTATCAAACGAAATGGCCCTGTATATATTAACAGCCCGGAATCCAATTATCATAACAGACTGCCGAGACGGAATTCTGATACGTTAACATTCCTGATAATATGTCTCCAGTCTTTTGAAAGAACGCCGTTAAGTTCATTGCAAAGCAATAGGGGACATTATGGAAAGCAGATCGTCTTCAAGTGTCTCCGTTTGTCTAGACATGGGAGAGAGAGAGAGAGAGAGAGAGAGAGAGAGAGAGAGAGAGTGAGAGAGAGAGAGAGAGATAGATAAGATATAGACAAATGTGGAGGACTGATAAATGTACATCTACAGGAAGGTTGATAAACTCACAGATATAGGGAAGGGGCGGAGAGAGAGAGAGAGAGAGAGAGAGAGAGAGAGAGAGAGAGAGAGAGAGAGAGAGAATATGTGCTATTACCGAGAGAGATCAAAGAGGATGATTAAACAAAATCTCATAAAAGAATAAAAAAGAAAAAGAGAAAAATCTCCATGAATAATTCAAACCCCTAATGACTTCGCTCGAACCAAGTGATGACACCAATATTACATCGAACTCTTAGTGACATTGGAGAGAGAGAGAGAGAGAGAGAGAGAGAGAGAGAGAGAGAGAGAGAGAG